>NC_085137.1:427351901-427651901 GCF_035046485.1 Aedes albopictus
AATCCGTATCGACTTCATCCTCACCACCCAAACATGTTTGTATTTCTAGTACTTTTTATGGCCTTATCAAATAACAAAAACCAAGCGAAAAATGACCTATGATCTACCTATCTCAAAGTAATTGCTAACCGTATGTTTTGCGACTGAGAACCCCTATTATACCAACATCCACTTATTCTCAGGCCTTTTTAAAAACCGGATTTCCAACCATCAATGCAACAGTGACCGTTTTTGAGGCTCGTCAAACACATTTCAACGACGCAATTAATCAATTTCAGTCTCTCGGCCGAATAAATGAACATCGCACCGGGTCTGGTGAGAAAGCAAAAGTTATTTTTGAATGACCTGACGGGACGCGGATCGTACCAGGCCTCCGAATTGAACAGAGGAAAAAAATACACAAGACGTAAAAACACAACACCACACCAGGAATTCGGTCTTACAAACGGGCGCAAAGTTTGACGTCAAACCGCCTCCTATCTACCAAGTGTCCGAAAATATTTACGTCACGCTATATTTACCCGGAGTGTCGTATCTCCCCTGCACCTGTAAAGTCTAAAACAGGTGTGTAGTGAGGTTCTCAGAGGCAAATAGGGTCAGGGAGCCATTAGTGTCTTTAACCATTAATACAAAACGCAATTGCGTGCATTGAAACTAGCTTCGTATTAAACTAAGTTCAATGAAAAACATGCGTAAAAAAGCCAATATTTCGTCCGTGCCCACTCTGATTACGCTCATGGTTCAAAATATCGACCGCCAGAGTCGATTTGACGGTCAAGGCCTACGGTCTGATAGCAAACAAGTGTCAATGGATTTATATTTCAAACCCTAATTTGTTTTATCACTTCCGATATGATACTTGCGTTTACAACGAAAAGCCGCAACAGCTGACCGCAAAGTGAGTAGGAAGAAAAATCACACGGTGTGGTGTTTTACCACCCTCCCTGAAGTTGAATATTTATGAGCGGAAACAAAGTTGCGCGAGAGACTGTTAGCTCGAGGAGAACGCGACTTAGTACCCACCCAGTACTAGCGTCAAACCGTTCAATGCTATACGTAAGTGTGTATTTATAACTGTCGGTAAACCCGCACGTCGATTGTAAGGTAGAAGACTCGCTTTTTTGAGGCGCAAAATTTGTTCACCACAGAAATGTTCTTGAAACGAAATTTTACACCTGCACTAATAGAACTTATAGCAGACTAGTAGAAGTTAGCCGAAAAATGGTACTCTCACCCTAGAACAACTGCTCACAATCGCTAGAGTCTATAGTCCTTGACATTGAAATTTCTTTAATTGCTAGTTAGTTGTTGCTCCGAACAATTTAGCTGGCTTGTTTCCACCAAACTCACTGAATTACACTCCCCGACAATGCACTGTTTACCGTATGCGTGATAATGTTTGCACCATCGTACAAATAAGGTACCCATGTCACCTGTACACACAATGTCTTGGTTTTTATTGCATGCACGTAAGCTCTAACTCATATCTCAGTTGGCTGCGGGTAAAAAAATCCGATTACTTAAGTTTAAAGTTTGCACCATGAAGGGGTAGCAGCGGTAGTCGGGACTTGTCCACGCGCAAATGTTTAAAAAGACATTTCAGGAGTGTTCAGGAGAACCGTAAAACGATCTTAGACCGAAAAAAAAACAAGGGCAACTATTCCCGAAGGTGTCCACTGGTCGTCCAAGGTTAACATGGATTAAGAAAGCTATCGCTGCCACCAAAAATAAGATTTGGGTGAATTATATGCGCTGAATGAGAAAAATGGCAAAGACACGCTAAATCAGCGACTAACTGGCATGGCATATCGAAAAGGAAAATTACGGTGGCCTTTATGATCCTTAGACCAAAGAAAAAAAACTTACATTGTTACCAATGGCATCCAGGAGCTACGAGTAGCGCCATATAAGAAAGTCTTGAATTTGCCCGAACGCAACCTCCGTTTTTTTCGATTTCCGAAAAACTATCGATCCGTACCAAATTCCAGAATCAATAGTTATCATAACTTTTGTTTGTGTGTCAATGTCTACAACATGAGGCAATGTCAAAATAAAAAAATAAATTCAAAAATTGTTAATATTGACTTTGACTCTACCACGGATACTTTTCGACGTTTGCGCGTGGACAAATCACGAGCTAGTTTGCCACTTAGTCATTATGCAAGTGTTAAACTAAGAAAATCAACACTTTTTATGCACAGTCTACTATGATATGAGTTATAGCTTAAATGCCTGCAAATAAAACCAATACATTGTCTTCACAAGTACAACTGGAATTTTATTTAACGATGGTGCAAACATTATCACGCATACGGTAAATTACAAATTCACTGCGTCATGGTAATTGGCGAACAGAGATATCCCGCGGGCCAGAGTCACGTTCCGTTCGAAATATACTGCAACGACGTGGCTCGTACGAAACTGGTCGCCACATGACTGTCGTCGTCGGGTGGCGCAATCCTCCTTTTCGCTGCAAGCTGATGAGATAGGTAGACAGGTAGCGGACAGATTAATCCAATTCACTTGTGCAAACTGCTTGGGCGCTCCATCACACACCGGTTGATAGCAGTTATCAGAAGCGCTTGGTGAAGGCAATCCACTTGTGCTTGGTCACTGTCTAAACCGGGACCTAACTAGTGATTACCTGAAATTGGATCACTGTCGTAGAATGTCGGAACGATCAACCGATCAGCATAGCGTTAATATGAATACTAATCACTGCCGCACATTCTAGAGCTAAACATGCTAGAATTTGTGCTTTCGGTAGTAACGATTAACACACTTACCGAGATCTTATCAACAACAACCCGATTTTGTTTGTCGACCTCTTCCGTTGAAAACGCCGGTTTAATCAAATTTGTTAGTTCAGATTTCACAGACTGATTCATTCACAGAACAGCCCATTGAAGTGTCACCGTAGAATTGAAGTCTATCTCCCACTTCTCTCCCCATCATCGGCCGAACAACAACTCGATACGCGCACGCATTAGCCGGTGACGCATAGCCATCATGTGAGCGCGCGCGCGGATCTCCATTGGGGACTACGAAGGTGATGATTTTGTTTGCGGTTTTCTGTGAGAAAGTGAAGGAGGGAAGATTTTTTGCTTTTTTTTCACTCATACTCCCATAAGAAACCCCGTAGGAAGAAAGAGTGTTTCCCGGCTCATCAACCTTCGTAGTCGCGAATAGACACCACGCGCACGCACCGGCCAGCAGCGGAAACACGATGACGTCAGCTGAACGCCTTCCACGGAATTCCTGACATCACTCGTAAATGGGAGTTCGCGTGATTCGTTCGCGTTTTACCTGGCATCATCGCTCCCGTATTATTTGTCTGTATTTCTTACCCATATCTACATAAAGCCGATGGATGTGTTGATAAATCGAGTATTGAGCTCTCTGAGTACACTCTGCTGATAGTGAGAAGTCGGCATCAAAAGATACAGCAGGGGCCAATACGGTTTATTAGCACCGACCGCGATCGACCCAGCCCCGCAATGGACCGGCGAAGCACGTGATATTACTCGCCGCGCCGCCGCCCGCTGCGGGTATGAAGCGTCGAGAAGCGATGACGGGGTGATAACGAGAATCACATTGAACCGGTATTTAACCAGAAAAGGCCGGTTTTGGATAATGCTAAACCGGTGGCGTTCGTTTGTTTGGGGAATTCATTTGAAGGTCAATTCTGACGAGATATGGTTTTTACTCTTTTTTACAACAACATAAATATTCTGGTAAAAAATATAACATTTAAACTGTTTCACGCTTATAGTGATCAAAAGTCCCATAAATGTAATCAAAGGCTTGAGATGCGCCACAACTCTGCTATCTGTGCAAGTGCATCTTCACACGAGGGGCGTACATCAAAATCAATTATTACCCCCACCGATTGGATTGGTTTATTGGGTGATAACGGAAACAAAATTGCTTAATGACGTCCAACCAGGCCGCCGAACTGTCGTGGAATTCATGGTGCGTCATATATTGCTCAACGTGAATTTTCCCATGATAGCTATCAGACTGTTTAGGTACCACCACTACTACAAAATGTAGGAATATCGACAAAATAGAGTACAGTCCTCTGACCATTGCAAGTTTTGAAATATCCATCATAGCTTTTGAGACACAGACCAATATAGATTTGGCAATACACGCACAACTATTCAGCAAGACCATATATTGAGAATGTCTGGGTTCAATTCCCAGTACCAGGGTGGCCAGCGAACCGGGAAAACCGGGAGAACCGGGAAAAAGCCGGGAATTCGGAATCACCGGGAAAAAACCGGGAAATATTCGGGAATTCAGATTGCCACCGGGAAAATTTTGCATTTCCAGGAATAATTCCATACTGCTCTATTATTTCTAATTATTAATCACTTTTTTATCATCCATGAAAATAATCTGTAATGCCAAGCTTGTTGCTGGTTTAAAAAAAGTTGCAATATTTCGATATATTTTATTGAAAATACGACTTGGGTTATATTTAGATGTTGAGAATTTTAAAATCATAATATCGGTTGCTGAAGTCGATCTGTTAAGTCATTTTAAAAGTTATAACTGTTTTTATTCTTAGTTTTCAGCAAATCAAGAAGAAACAATAATTTATAATTCCTGCGTAATAATGTAAAGAGTTTCAGTAAACTTTAGTAAAGGGCAATCTTCCTCTGAATTAGTCTTGTATCGATGTCACCAAAATACAATAATGCTACAAAAACTAACAAGGGCACTCACATGTTTCTTTTCACTTGTCTACATCAAATTGAAATTGTGGGAAATGTATTTTAACAACAGCAACAAGGAATTGATGAAAGACAGACTAAATGGAGTAAATAGGACGTTGTCGTTGGCTAAATTTTAACAACAGTTATGTACAACTAAACTGAAAACTAGAATCAGTATTTTTACTTGGCCAAACGTAATTCTAAGCAGTTTTTTTTGGCAAGTGTTACTAAAACAAATAATGTTATTATATGGAACATGAGAGACGAACACAAAACAATAAAGCCTATAGGCTTTCTGAAAAAAAAAATGTAAAATTGTTAAAAGGAATTAACGATTGCTCAAAGGAATTCAGCAATAAGGCCAGTTTCGTGTTCAAAAGGAATCGCTCAAGAAAGTTTTAGACCAATTCCTGGAATAAAAATTCCACAGTGACAGCCATTTGAATTGTCATTCCTTCGCAACTGCGTACTGCGAAGAAAAACGGTTTCTTGGGCGATTCATGCAAGAATTTCTGTAATATAATTGCTTTCCATCAAAAGTTTGAATATTTTTCAAAGAAGCCTGTGTGCCAAAAATGGCTGAATCTGAACATGTTGTTTAAATTAAGTTGATATGAAACATCTTCAAAATTTTAACACAAGTATCAGGCATACTGTATCAATTCTAGTGGAAATGATGTTTTGACGTTCAAACTAAAAATGAGAAGAAATGTGAAAGTACTTTACAGTTGTAAAAATCGATCAAAAAAAAAAAAAAAAGTTGTAAAAATGTACATATACAGTTTCTACAGAAACCTGTTTCATTGGCATTGCAAAAAAATGTCATCAGGAATTAAAATTCTTAAGAGAATATTTCTGAATTTTACCCAAAAGAATCTC
This sequence comes from Aedes albopictus, assembly GCF_035046485.1. NCBI lineage: Eukaryota > Metazoa > Arthropoda > Insecta > Diptera > Culicidae > Aedes > Aedes albopictus. Next base: position 427,357,502 of record NC_085137.1, read on the forward strand.
TTGAAGTTCACCCAGGAGTTTAATTGAAAATTCAAACATATGTTAGTTCTGAAATTTATTTTGGAACAGCTCCTGAACCGATTGGGATTATTTTATTCAACACAAGTAAACAAACAAGTAAAACCGGGAAAAAATTGAAAATTTCGGGAAAAAACCGGGAAATCAAAATCTGAAATTCACTGGCCACCCTGCTACGTACGTTACGATCTTTTTATAATTGAAATTTCTTCGATTTTGTGGGCATAGAATAACTTGGTGTTTGCTCACTTCACGAGTCACGATAAAAACGGTTGAAATGAAACAATAGTCAATATACAAATAAAGCTCTCAGTTTATACAGAAAGGCAATGTAAGATGTCGTAATGTAAGATTAACGAGAGCGATAATCTCATCATTCTGTGCGAGTCCATCCACGGAGCGATGAACGCAGGGTATCTACTCATAGGACAAAATGAAATGGAGAATTTCGAAAGTTTAATTCGAAAGTTAGCCCAAATTCTTCCAAGAACTTTTTTGTTTGCAAAAATCCTTCAAAAATCGATTACATATTTTTTCCAAAGTTTTTTTTTTTTGGTCAATGGCAAGAAATTGGTTTGACGTTTTCACTCAAAATTTCTTTCAAAAAGAAATGACATCCAAACACACTAAAAAAAATCGAAAAAAGGGAAAAATATTCAGGATTCCCATCAATAATTTCACAGACCATACGGCCGTATGGCCGTTAAATTCCTCACGCAGTTTTGAAGCTGCACTTCGATGTCTATTTTCTGTGCTGATGGCTTTGTAATGTTCTCCCTGGAAATTCTCCAAATTCCTCTTTGGATTTCTACCACAATTCCTTCTTTAAATTCTTTCGTAGTTTCTCACAGAATTCTTCCTACGAGCACATCGATGGATTTAATAAATATGTTTCTCCTTGAGGTTTGCCGAAATTTTCCTGGCTTTTTCTAATTCTCACAAGCAACCATCTAAAGGGCTTCATGAATTTGCTCTTTTAAATAGCTCTTTCCGAAATTTGTTCTTTGTTTTTTAGGGATTTCTATCAGAGTTCCTCCCGGGATTTCTTCCAGAGGTTTTCCCGATATACTTCCAGAGTTTCTCGATAGATTTCTCCTGGAGATCTGTCCAAAACTTATCCAAAGTTCTCAGGAATTTCGCCTAGTGGCTTTTCGGGATTGCTTTCTAACAGTTCCTCTAGGGATTTTTCCGAGATTTTTAAAGGAATTCTTAAAGGTATATCTTCCAGAGGGTCCGATATTTCTTCTGGATTTCCTCACGGGGCTTCACTCGTTCGTTCCTTCCGGCATTTCTCTCAGAGGTTTCAGAGTTCCTCCTTGAATTTCCTTAATATTTCTTCCCGGGTTTATTCCCAGAACTAGCTCCCGATATGTTCTAATTTTTCTCAAGATTTCTCCCGAAGTTCCTCACGAGATTTCAAGAATATTTTTTACCTGTACACCTTCCGATATTTTCTGGGAATTTCTTAAAAGGATTATCGTGAGTTATCTCAGGTGACATTTCGAGAGAAACTCATTGAAAATTCCAAAACTAGGTTCAAGAATCTCGGGATAATTTCCACACAGTTAAAAAATGTTACATCATACCACCTGAGGAATTCCACGGAGTCATGTCAGTCGATCCTGAGCGACCATTTCAAAAATATCTGAAACTTTGCACAGTTTTTCAATTTCATCTAAATCGCCATTTTTCGATATCAAACCTTCATATTCACTCACGACTAACTTTTCAAAAGGGTGTATGCGAAAATAGTTCAAAAATATTCTAAAAGCTGTACAGCAAAAACGGATTGTTCGATTGTTATGAATTTTTCAGCAAAGTTAGATAACTAAATGATGATTCCTTAGAAAATATACACTGTAAAAAATTTCTTTTTTTACTATAAAAAAATATGATCTTTGTCACAAAAACTCAAATATCTCAGAACCCTATCTTTTTACCAACGTCAATTTTTTAGGGAAAATGGCCCATTATATCAGCTATCTACCATAAAATTTTGGTGATGGTAAACTGATAAACAAAAAAGTTATGACATTTCAAACATTTCACAATTTTTACATTTAGTAACAAAAAAAATTTTTTTCTGTGTAAATTATTTCGAGAACTATATTTTGATGCTGATTTTATTGTAAAGGCTACCGGATGAATTAAACAAGTAGTTTTCATGATATTTTTGTTTGATTATTTATAATTACTATAGTATATATTTGAACCTTAGAGGCGATCCAGTGTTGTGATCAAAAATATTGAGATTGTCATACTTTTTATTGTACGTGACTGGTGAAAAAATCCCTTGATAGTGTTGAAAAGCTGTTGATCATAAGAAAAATGGAATTAAACTTATTTTGAAGACGAAAGCTGCATAATAAAAGTTTTATATATACGCGTATACGTCTAGTTGATCTGCAAAAAAATACCTCTTAGAGAACAGACTTTATGATCGGAAAAATGCGAGTAACTTCAACAACAACAAATGCATGAGAGGTACATACCACAGACAAACAGACGAAACGCCTAGAACAATTTTCGTGAAAATCCATCGCCCAGTTCACACTACCACCACCTGGTGGAAATGTTTCACGAAACACTGCGTTGTGCAATATCGTCATCAGAAGGCGCTAGTGTGAAACGTCAAACGCAAAGAAAAACGATGGGCACTCTTCTGGTTATGAAAGCCACAACCAAGATTCAAAATGATCGTTAAAGGCGTGGTCAATGAAAATGTGTTTGTTTGTCTGTATACATACCATGAAAATGCTCACGAAAAAGCAAAAAAATACTACCGCTATGGATATTAAAAATTTTATAGTAAATTTTTTCTTCGTCCAAGCAAACAACACCAAACTAGTCAGTTAAAACTAATAAGTGATTTTGTTTATTATAATCTAACGAACAACATGAACAGTCGCTTTCTCAAAGGTCTTCAACTCAACGCTCTCTTGTAGACCGTTTGTGAAAAAAAAATGTTCAAAAGAGTTACGAAATCTCATAGATAAACTGAAAGAGACTGGTTATGCCCAAATTGAATACAAATTTACGCATTTGCACGTCCTGCCGTCTAGACTTTGACAAACGAGCCATCTGTATATCATCGGTAAAGCAGGGCGCAGGAAGTTCGAAAACGACAACAACTGAGAAATTGCCAGAAGTGCTAAGTGCAGAGAGTCATGCCACCGTACCATCAGCGACATCTGTTTAAACAATTTAATCACCCCTTTTTTCAAAAATGCTTTGAAATATACTTCAACATTTATACCCATTTCAATATTTTTAACGTTGCAAAACACGCTTTCAACATTCATCTTGAAGAAGAGGGAAAACACTTGTCCTCAAATGTAACAGCAAATTAATCAATAAACGACTAATGCGCGGAGGGCGTGATAAAATCGGAACAGTACTGTACATATAATATACATAATACATAATACATAATAAAAACAGATTGTTTTACTCACGCAAGGCCATTAACAATAAAATCAGCATCAAACTGCGCTTTCCGGCCGAAATAATTTACACTAAAAAAAAATTATTACTAAATGTGAAAATTGTGGAATGTTTGAATTGTCATAACTTTTTTGTTTATTAGTTTATCATCACCAAATTTTTATGGTAGATTGCTAATACAATGGACCGTTTTCCCTAAAAAATTACATTGGTAAAAAGATAGGGTTTTGAGATATTTGAGTTTTTGTGACAAAAATGATATTTTTTAATGTTAAAAAAAGATTTTTTTTTCACAGTGTACATTTTCTTAGGAATCACCATTTAGTTATCTAACTTTGCTGAACAATAAAATCTGCATCTAACTGCGATTTCTGATCGAAATAATTTACACAGAAAAAAATATTTATCAAATGTGAAAATTGTGAAATGTTTGAAATGTTATAACTTTTTTGTTTATTAGTTTACCATCATCAAATTTTTATGGTAGATTGCTAATACAATGGACCGTCTTCCCTAAAAAAATTACGTTGGTAAAAAGATAGGGTTTTGAGATATTTGAGTTTTTGTGACAAAAATGATATTTTTTAATGTTAAAAAAGATGTTTTTTCACAGTGTATATTTTCTTAGGAATCACCATTTAGTTATCTAACTTTGCTGAAAAATTTATAGCAATCGAACGAACCATTTTGGCTGTGCAGATTTTTGAATATTTTTGAACCATTTTCACATACACCCTTTTGAAAAGTTAGTCGTGATTCAAAATAAAAATTTGATATCGGAAAATGACGATTTAGATGGAACTTAAAAACTGTGCAAAGTTTCAGTTCAATAGAAAATCATGAATTAAAAAATTTCCTTAATTTTGATGCTGTTGCTTGGAATCGCTCCCTGTAACAATAGGACCCCGTCATATCACACACATTTTTCCATCACCTTTTAAATTTACATCTTGCCCTCAGTATGAAGCTTGCGTTCAACATTCCATACAAAAAAAATATCTGATGTAAAATTCAGTGAAATGGAATAAGTGTCTAATTTGTTTACGTCGGGTGTAATTTTCAGTAATTTTAGCTGTGCGTGCAGTAGGGATTCCGGGAAGCACTCTGGGAATAATGCCGAGAAAATCCGTAAAAAAATCAGGTGAATCATTGTAAGGAATTTATAGTAAACAACACTAACTACCGTCTACCCCCGTTGGTTTGAACGACACCTCATGCAAACCATTGCGTTCCGTTTCACCCCGTCCCATGAGCAGAATGACGTTTGAACCATTTTTAATTTGAACGATATGCAGATAAGCGGAGGTCAAATTAAAAAATGTCCAGATTAGATGCGGTTAAACCAACAAGGGTAGACGGTACATGAAACACCATGGAAAATCTATGAAAGAATAAAATACGGGTATAGCTATATGAGAAATATCGGCAATAGCTCCCTGACGGTACTCCGGAAGAAATCTTAGGAGAAAGTCCATGGTAAATTCAGAAAAAATCTGAAAGACATCCTAGGACTAGAACCAACACCGGAAAGAATCTTATGAGAAAAGTCCCGGGAGAAGCTCCGAACCTTTAGGAAATATCCCAGCTGAAACTCCTGTAGAAATCCAAGGAGAAACTCTGGAAGCTCGTGGAAATTTCTTGAAGAAATTACAGGAGAAACTTCGGAAGAAATCCCGAGAGAAGCTCCCGCAGATTCATGAAAAACTTCATTAAAATCCTGGGTGGAGCTCCAGCAAAAATCCCAGGAATAACTCCCAGTAACAACTCTAGAAGAAATCCCGGAAAGATCACCTAAAGAAATCCCAAGACGAACACCGGAAGAAATCCCGGAAAATAATCATGAAAAGTTCCGATATAAACTCTACAATAAATCCCACGGCAAAATCTGCGATAAATCCAGAGAGAAACTCAGGATAAATCCTGGTTGAAATCCCACAAAAATGTCTTTGTGCGAGACGCAAGAGGAACTCCGTGAAAATCAAACGAGAGACTGTGGCAGCAATATCGGGAAAACCTCTGGACGCAATTCTGGCGAGAAATTCTATCGGATACTCGTGAAAAACTCTAGGAAAAATCGACTAGCATTCAGGAATCCTGGAAAATTTTCAAGAAGGAATTATCCGGGAGGAATTCCAAAAGGAATTCAAAAAGGTACCCATAAAATGGAATGAAAAAAAATCGAAAGATGTTTTGTGAGAAATTCTAGGAGGCATTCCAAGAGGTATATCTAGTTCCAGAAATAGTGTAGTGGAGTTTAAAAACACTGCATTAAAAAAAATCTTACTTACAGTCATTGCACAATTATGGGTCACACACAATTATTAGTCACTCTCCACTTTAATAGATAAATACTAATTAATTGCAAGCTTTTGTAAGCTATTATTATTTTTCGCACATAAGTTGATTTGTTTTGTGTCACTATACGTATCGCACACAGGCTTATACGTCAAAACATACATATTTTCAATACAGGGTGTCTATTCATAACTCAAAATAAAATTCCCTGAGTTTTCCAGGTTTTTCCAGATGAAATTTTGAAAGTTTATAATTAAAAAAAATAACCCAAATTTTCTAAAAATTATAAAGGGTGACTTAAGGTATCATCGGCAGGTTTGTTCTCTTCGTCATGAGGGATTTATGCCGGCCAAATTGCCTGAAACTTGATCATATTCAGCTTGATTGGGAAGGATTTGATGCCAACTCTGAGTTCAATAGGTTAAAAAAAACATGACGAAGAGAACAAAACTGCCGAAAATGCGTAAGTTCCCCTACTCTTCAAAAATTCTTTCAAGATTTCTGAGCAATTTCTTCTAAAGTTTCTTCCTGGTTTTCCGCAGGATTCTTTCACACGAGGTATCTGTTTGAGTACGTCCCGATATTTCTTGCAAAGGTTTTCCGATATACTTCTAGAGATTCTCTCTGGATTCCTGAAGATCCATCCAAAACTATTCAAAGTTTCTTCAAGAATGTCATTGAGCCTCGTAGCCATGCGGTTAGAGTTCGGGTGGATGAGGGTTCGATTCCCGCTCCGAGCGATGAAATTTTTCACGAGAATAGCTTCTTATCCGTAGCCACTCCGTGTTAAGTTTCGTTCAATCGATACAGCCGCCGGCTGAAGCCAGTGTCCATGTCTTTTTTAGTGGTTTTCCGGGACAGCTAGGTATCCATAAACTATTGGATTTTTACCGATAGTTTTCCGATATTCCTCTTGTTTTCCTCGCGGAACTTCGTCCGCAGCTGCTTTCAGGATTCCGTGAGGTTTTCAAAATTCCTCCTTCTCGATATTTCTTCTCGGGATTACTACTACCTAGAACTTTTTTCGAGATGTCGCATTTTTTTCTCTGGTTTTTCCTGAAGTTCCTGTCGAGATTTCTTCAATAACACTTTGCGGAGTTCCTCGCAAGATTTTATTTGAATTCCTTCGAATATTTCTCCATGAATTTCCTATAAGTTATTTCGTCAGTTATCTCAGGAGACATTCTGAGGAAAACCCGTAGAAGAATCCCTGCAATTACTTTGGGAGAAATCCCTAAAGGAGTATCCAGAATCTCGGGACAATTTCTGGTAAAGATTTCGGGAAGAATTTTGGGAATAATGCACAGAATATCTGTAAAAACTCTCAGGTGGATCACTGCAAGAAATCCGGTACAACTACAAGAAACAGCCTGGCTCTGAGAGAATGCAAGAGAAGAATCCAATGAGAAATATCAACAATAACTCCTGTGGAAATCCCAGAAGGCACCCTGGAAAAAATCTTAAGATAAAACCCAGGGTAAATTAAGAAAAACTCTGAGAGACATCTCATGACCACCATCGGAAGGAATCTTCTGAGAGAAGTTCCAGGAGATACTCCGAGAAAAATCTCAAGTAAAACTTCAAAATAAACCTCGCGAAAACTTTTAACAAATTCTTGTAGAAGACCAGGAAGAACATCTCGAAGAAAGCCCAAATCAATGGTTTGAAGATATCAGAGGAAAAAATGAAAGAAATCTCTTGAGGAACACTTGCAGTAAATTCGTGAAAACTCCTTCAGAAACCCTTGGAGGAGCTTAAGTAGAAACCCCAGGAATAACTCCTTTAGCAACTCTGAAAGACATTCTGTGAAGATCTTCTGGGGAAGTCCCAAGAGCAACACCGGAAGGAATCGGGTAAAATTCCGCGAGGAGTGCCGAAAGAAATTCCACGATTTATCCCGACAGATATTCTTATAGAGTATTTGGGATAAATTTTGGTAGAAATCCTACGAAGATTTCTTCGAGCAAAACACTGGAGGAACTCTGGGAAGAAATAGCATCCCCGTGAAAAACTCCAGGAGAAATCGGTTGGAAATCAGGAATCCTGGATCCAGGAATCCGGAAGAATGTATATCTTTTCGGAAAAAAATTAAAAAGGAATACCAAGAAAAATAGCGTCAAAAATGCGGAAGGAATTTTATAAGAAATCCTGGGAGACATTCCAGGAGGTATTTTTAAAGAAGTTCCAGAAAGAAATTCTGACGGAATTTCTGGAAAAAATCCTTGTAGCGAAATTTCTGTATGGATTTTTACTACCAGGTTCATACGACCCAATGTTTTTTTTTTTTATCGGAGTCAAATTTCCCTGAGTACTCAAGAAATTCCCTGAGTATTCCAGGTTTTTCCCTGATAAATAAAATTCCCTGAGGATTCCCGGTTTTCCAGGTTTTTCCAGGTAGTAGACACCCTGCAATATTTTTTTGTTCGACGCAAAACTAGCTGTCAAAGTAACGCTTCGATTGTGAATATCAGACAGTGCGTGCGCTGCTTTCGTAAGCTCTGTAAAAGCGAGATTTAGTGATTTTCAAGTGCGAAATGGTGTCGTCACCAGAACAAAGGTATAATTCACGTTCTAAATGTAAAAATTCATGTGACTGGAGCTAATTGAAGCTTATTTCAGGCAAAATTTAAGTGACTCATTATTGTGCCAAGGAACACCGAAAATCACACAATTATGGGTCATCTTTTGTGAAGCATAATATTGAGAGTTCTGCGTACATGGGCATTGCATACTTTTAGGCGTTTATCGGTGGTTGTGTTAGAGAATTTGTCCCAATTTTGAAAAATTGAATACAAATCGCGAAAACACGCTTCGTTAAGAGGTTTGAGACCAGTTTTGGATTCTACTATAGTTGATCTATCGAGAATAAGTGATCATTCAATGAAAAAATAGACAAAACATTGAGCCGATTCCTCTTGAGTGACCCATAATAGGCAACAAATTGACCCATAATTGTTACACAGCCAATTTTGACCCATTATTGTGGTTTTCATTATTCACCAACATTTTAGTGATTTTCACCGCCTAAAGCGAATTTTACAAGCAGATTTTTATTCAAAACAATAAAAAGGGGTTTCAATGAAGAGAATATAAAATAAAAATAATGAAAGTGTTATTTTTGTATGAAAAACGATTCATAATATGGAATGGTTGTTCCTTGAGTGACCCATAATTGTGCAATGAGTGTACAATGTAATAAACTATGTGAACACTAATTCTGTGTAGATCTACAAGTACTAAAGTTCGCTATCTAATGTTTTATTTTTTATCGGTGCAAAATTTTCCTGAGTATTCAATATATTTTTCTGAGTATTCCAGGTTTTTCCCTATTTAATAAAATTACCTGAGGATTCCTGATTTTCTAGCTTTTTCCAGGTAGTGGACACCCTGGGTGAGTACGGCAGCGCGGGGTGTGATAGGCACTGCTAAAAGGAACGGGTGGTTCAACGAGGAGTACCGAAGGGTAAACGGACGAGAAAAATGCTGCCAGAAGCCGGATGCTGATGTCGGGGACCCGGCAGAGCAGGGAACGATAGAGGAAAGCAAGAGTAGCCGAAAAACGCCGCAAAAAGAAAAGAGAGCACATGGGTATGTGATTTCTCAGCAGATGCAAGAGAGTATGGAACGAAACTGTGAATGGCGTGCGTAGAAAGACAGCGCCTTCTCCCGCCATGTGCAACGACCGCGATGGAAACCGCGATGGAAACTTATTGAGATATAAAACAATGGTGGCTACCAGGAGGAGAGAGCACTTCGAGGTCATTGTTGAACGGTGTGAATGGAAGAGCAACAGACTTCGAATCGACGGTGATCGTCAGGCAGCGGAACCTCCAATGCTAGACAAGACAAAAACCGCCATTCTGGGACTGAAAAACAACGAGGTTGCTGGGAAGGACTAACTCCCGGCCAAGCGCGGTAGTGGACAGCTGTATGGCTGTATCATTTCGTACACCATATTATATTGAAGATATGGGAAGAGCAAGAGCTGCTTGCTAGTTGGTTGGATGGTCTCATCTGCCCTCTATTCAAGTCACGGCATCGAATGGAGTACGCGAACCACAGAGGAATAACCTTCTCAATTCAACGTACAAAATTTTGTCCGGAATTCTGTTTAACAGACTGATGTCGATTGAGGAGTCCAGCAGATGTTTAGCTTCCGGCAGATTCTCGATAAATTCAAACTTACACAACAGTACGAGTACAACTCTAGATGAACATTTAAAAAGGGCCTATCTGCTTTTTGTAAACAAACATGTTTCTGCCTCTGTAGGGCCCATCTGCATCAACCCACGCACATCAACACCCTTAACAGATAGCTTGAAAAACACTCTTTCTGATAAGGGTGTTGATGTGCGTGGGTGGATGCAGATGGGCCCTACAGAGGCAGAAACATGTTTGTTTACGCAAAGCAGATAGGCCCTTTTCAAATGTTCGTCTAGAACTTGCAGACCCTTCATCTGTTTATTCAAGGTGGCGTATGATTCAGTGAGTAGAAACGAGTTGTGGCAGATTATGATAAAACATGGTTTTCCGGCGAAGCTAACTAGACTGATTCGTGCGACACTTGACGGATCCAAATCAAGTGTACGGATTGCTGATGAAATTCCTTTATCGTTCGTAACCTTAGACGGACTGAAGCAGCGCGATGTTCTTTCAAACTTACTGTTCAACATAGCATTATTGGAAGGAGCGATGAGAGCTAGTGTGCAAAGTAGTGGAGCCATTGTCACGCTTCGCGAACGATATCCACACCATCGTCGTGTCATAGAAGAGGTGTTCATACTTTTCAAGACTTCAACAGGAAGACTGCGAGGTTCGTACATACGATTACCACCACAACAAATACCAAGAACATGATTGTTGGTGGTAAGCGTCGGTCTGGCTACGGTAATGGTGATGAAGTGGTGCTAGGTGGTGAAAAGTTTAGGCTCTGCCAAACCAGCTGATGTCCCGTAGGATGCGAACGAGGACAAAACCCACGTTCACTCCGATTATTCGACTGGAAAGTCTTTGGAGACATCAAACGTAAAGTACTGCGAACAATACTCGGCGGTAAACTGGAGGACGGTATCTAGCGGCGTCACACGAAATACGAATTATACCTATATAAAGAGATGGATATAATGAAGCAAATAAAATACAAGCTGCGGTGGGCTAGGCACATAGCTCGTATGCCAGAAGAACGACAAGCTAAAACCATGTTCTTATGTTCAGCAGAGAACCGTGAAGGAGCCGCCAACTTCGTTGAAGCCGAGGAATATTTAAGGGATTTTTAATGAGTATTTGATTCTAGATGTTTTATCAGTATTTGATTTACTGAAGACTTTTGAAAAACAAAATATTGCTAAGCATATTCACATGCTCCAGAATGGAAATCCTAATCAAATACTTTGCTCACTAAGAATATTGGAGAACTTTGCGTACCCGATCTAAGACATTGTCAACAAAAGTATTAAATAATTCACAAAGCAAATTTTAAAAGTAAAACTGTTATTTAGTATCGGAATATTTTCAGAAAATGATACTTTCAGTATAAATGTTGATCCTGTAAATTAATTTTAGTATTCTCTGATGTTCTGCTTACATTTTAGATGTGGATGAGCGTCGATCTCATAAGGTAATTTGACAGAAGATTAAAGTACTGGTGACAAGTGTCCTTGCACTGCACTAAACAGTTATGAAACATTTAAAAAATTTCCTTCAAATCTGGTAGCGTTAATAGAAAGTGTGGTGTATATCTGACATTGTTTTGAATACCTGTAACTCATTGGAATTTTGTGTTTTACATATATTAGGTACTTAAAAATTGATATAGCTTACTATTTCAACCAACAATATCTAATTTAAATATTGCAGGTTTTGGGGTTTATAACAAAAATTTGGCCCATGTTTTCGAATTGCAAAGTCCGTGTTCTATATTTATTGCAGAGTTTTTTGCCATGATTTCTTGTAGTTTAATCAGTGAATGTGATCCAAATTTGAACATTATGTGTTCTGATAGTTTGAACTGTTTGTATGCTTTGAATTCCATCAATTTCAATTTTAAAACCCACAGCATATTTTTAAATCTTAAAAACATTATATTTGGTCTATTCAGACGAGGATATTTAATCAAATTTGTATGGGTTCTAGCACATTGTTATACTTTGGGAAATGAACAAGCTGATTCTTTAGCCAAATTGGGAGTGAATCGTGGAATAATTTTCAATCGCAAAATTCATGCATAAGAATTCTTTCCAAAACTTAATGAATATTGTTTGAATAATTGGCAAAATAATTGGGATTCTATTGATAAAGGACGTTGGTGTAATTCCATTTGTCCTTCAGTAAATAAAATTGCATGTTTCAAAAATTTGTCAATTAGCAGAAATATGATATGTACTTTTTCGAGAATAATTTTAAATCAATACATCTGTAATAGTAATTTATATCGCATCAATATTAAGGATTCTTATTTATGAGATTGTGGAGTATTTTAAGGGACATTGATCACATTTGTATTTGAATCTTTTCAATCATTCCATTCCGGAATTTGTACGTGATATGCTCGGTAGAAAATATCTACCTATCATGAAGTTATTATTTGAATTTTAAATGAAATTTAGTATGCTGTTTGAAATCTTTTGTTTCTTTTTTTTTTGCTTTTTTTCAGATATGTAGTACACTAATCCATTGATGACCCTTGATGACTCTTGAGCAACTGATGACCCTAGATTCAACGATGAAGTATCAACACTCTGGATCTGCAATGGTTTTTCGGCGTTTGAACCTTTAGACTTTAATTTAAATATGAGACTACTGAATCAAACGGTTCAAGAATACGAAAACCTTCAGTAGACAGATGCACTCACGGCACAATCATAAAAGGTAAGCTATTTCCATCCACCGGATCATACCCGCCATGATCGATCATCCCACACAACAACAACAAACTAACCAGTTGAAACCGCCTCGAATTCACAACAACACGGAACCAAATGCCAGTTTAAAATAACAATCCTATACTAAAAGGGAGCTGTGAGGAACCGCCACGACACGGTAGCTGACCGTCAAATCGAAAGTTGACGACCTTGTTCCAATAACAGGTTTTTGGCAAACGTCCAAAGCTTTTCACTGTACCTACATTCGGCATGATCTTTCGTAGGTCACTCGATCGAAAGGAGGCACGATCACTTCAAGAAGAAGCCGTATTTCCTTGCTGACGTCCGTCTCGATGTAAGTGACGAACAGAAGCACATGCTGTGATGGTGACGCATAATAATGATGTCATGCAATGAGGGGGTAGATAAATACGCACAGGCTGGCTGCGCCAATTTACTGGTTTAAATGCGACACCGTACATACGTCGGCGTAATCAGCTGACGCCACTGAACAAATGAGCTCAACAAGTGAAACACTTTCCATCAACCGAGATTCACGTTTGTTTATATAACCCAACAGTAAGTGGCTGAACAATTGCACAGAGTTACCTAAAAAAGCCATTGATAGAGAGTAGACAGACCGAACACTTGAGGAACCACAAGACATTGAAAGACGCTATTTTTAAAACCGTTTCAGTCCGAGGTTCGTTTTGCGCAGAGAATGCCCATTAGTATCGTAACCAAGAGTATCGAGAAAATACCGATCCAAGTCTCGTCCAATACACAGACCCTAGCAGGCAGCAACTAAGATCGTTTGAAATCTCGTGCGACCTTGATCCGTTGCTGACGTTCAATTTCGAGACTCGACGAGAAACCCCTCAACTTGAAAGGTCAAGGCTCTCCGAACGATGCGGGAGATACATATTCATTCAACAGAAGCGAAATTCTTCATCTGACGTCACTAACTTCGAGATTTTCCCGAAAGCTGATCACTGAGGAAAATATTTCTTCGTTACATAACATCCATTTTTCTCTTTCTCGAAGATCGCCAATTTTTCTCATCAACTAATATCCGTCCTGAACACACAGACTACAGGTAATCTACACTGGCACTCTTTGGGCACGCACCTTATCACACTGCGATCAAATCCTTGATAGCTTTCGGCCGCGTAGGAATTTGCCAATCGGTTCCGGTCTCCGATGGGCACTATTTTTTTCTAGGGATTTGCTGTCTATTTCGTGTGCTTGCGCGACGACAATCGGAGAGCGACTGGCGGCTTGCGCTGAGTAATCTCCAACAAACAACCGCGGCTGGCTTGGCTGCACTCAACTGCCTACGCTGTACCTCAAGGTAGACGGAGCGATAGCGCGGGTATAGGGTGTCCCAGAGAGGATAAATACTATGAGAATCGAATAGGGTGTGCTAAGCCCAAATGCACAATCAGCGAAATTTGTTGATAGTGTAAGTTGAAGTTTTACAACGGCGCCTGGAAGGCTCAGCACAGTTTATGTACTCTTAATACAAAATGTATCTACTGATAAATGAGAATATCTAGATTTCCGAGACACACCCTAAGACGTTGGGGAGCCCCCAACACATCGCCATAAAACACCGTGCATGCGACTTGACCGTCTCTCGCCGCACTTCAATGGGGAATCATTAGAGACAAACACCGGGTAATTCAACCTCCAATCGGTTTGCGCACTGGTATCAGTTCAGTGGGCATTGTATAGCGAGTATCTGCCCAAAATTGGTTAAAAAAGATTTCGGGAAGCAGTAGCAACGCAACGCAACGCAAACGATGAATTTCGCACAGATGCTGCTAATGCGCGAGGAAACAACGTCGACGTCACGCTCACGCCAAAGGCAAGGTGATGGAGTGGTGGCAACCACATGTGAACGTACCCACAAATTGAATCGAATGAATGCGAAATGTATACGATGATAGAGAGCATCGCCTGTTCGCAGCGATAAAGATGTTATTTTGCACGCGTAGTATAAATGCGCAGCAAAAATCGAGCGGCGCTAATTTTCGGTCAACCGATATCGACTGACGGCGCGGCGGGCCGTTAGCAAGCGGTCACAAGCTCCATTAACGATCAATTGTGGAAAATAATTAGCAGGGGAAGATTTGAGCAAACAATGTTGTGAGAATATGCAGTCGAAACTTGCGAGTTCGAAAAAATAGTGGTTTTTGGAAGTAGTTTATGCATACTCGACTGTAGATGATAACGCTGTATATCGACAATGATTTTTCATAAGGGCCTAACTGACTTGATCGATTTCTCTTCTTCGACTCTCTCTTTCGCTAATAACTTGATCAAAACAAACAAAATCATTATTCTTTTTGTTTCTACAGGAAGATGTAGTCGTCTCCTTTGCATTTTAATCATAAAAGTTTGGGAATACTCAATACGCATTCTGTAATAACACAAAGAGAGGATCGATGAAGAGAAATAGAAAATGTCAGTTAGGCCCTAATGAAAAATCAGTGTCGATATGTTCTCTTCATCGACTCTCTCTTCTGCAAATTAAAGTGACAAGATGCAAATTTAATTGAACTTTTTTATACTTAGACGCTAGATTGCATCGCAACCTAGCGATTTATGACCAAAAAAATTCAACCATACTTACATCTTGTCACTTTAATCTGAAGAAGAGAGAGTCGATGAAGAGAACTCTCTCATGTTACTTTCGCCCTTATTTAAACTCAATCTTACTCAATGTTTTCAATCTTACTCAATGTTACTTATCTCAAAGACACATCGCCCTAATCCAGCGTTTCTCAAACTATGGGTCGGACTGATTTTTGGTGGATTGCGAAGGCTTGTAATAAATGTCTTGAATGACTTATTATGTCAAATGATATTGCTAGTCATTTTCTAATTTACAAATACTATTTGGAGAATCGGCAGAGTTTTTTTATAGTTTCTCCTTAATTCTATTTAAAATGTTGTGTTATCCTTCTAATACCCAACCCCGCCTTTAGACGGGGTATAGTTTGAGGATTTTTGTATTTTTTCTTTCCTAGGCAATCAAAACTTTTATATTTTTAGCTGATATTTAGGACTGATCTGTATATCTTTCAATGGTTTTTGGTGTGATTTAAAGCGTATTACCATTTTTTTAAATCATAGGAAAATTGATGTTTTGGTCACGTTTTGGATGTCATTGTTGTTTTGTTTTGTATTTAATCACAACAATTAACGTAATTGAAATTTTTCCTCAATCATTCTATTATAGTAGAAGAGTTAAAGGGAGATGAATACACTCTAAAATTGTTTTCCTAAATGTTATACGGAAAATAAAATTTTTCGAAAAAAAAAAAAAAAATTACGATAATTACAAAATTTCAAAATGTTTTCATCTTAAAAAATCGATATGCCAAATAGGCTTCCAGGAAAAATATAAAAGTGTAGGGATGTTCAAAAATAAAAATTAGAAAAATCAAAAACCAAAATTCACAAAATCGAGAATTGAAAAGAATCATCTTCCAAAACATGTTTAAATCGATTTTAGATGACGAAAAATGATATTTAGATCAAAATCAAAAATTTGGGTATTAGAGGGTTATAAGTCTGATACCCGTAACGTGGGTAGATCACCTTATAATGGTGCGTTACGGCGTAAGATCTACCATAACCAATTTTGAATTCGTAATTTTCCAGCTTGGTTGATTTAAATGCAGGAAAATTATAAGATCTAAATTTGGTTTACTTTTCTGTGTTTTGTTTTTTCACTACTAATATACCGTTCAGGTAAATAAAGTTGTAATTTTAATGTAGGTCAATTGAAATTCTATGTATCTACTCATAATAATTATTGTTTCAGGAAAAAATCAGGTAATTGGTCAACTATATGATTAAATATATTTAAATTAGGTACCTACATGATACTTGGGATATTGGAAGGGGTAGCCTAAGGAAGCTTAATGAACTGGTTTCTGGACAAATGTTCGTCGGGTGGCCAGACTTTGTCACAAGATAACAACCATCGTATTGTCTTCCGAAGGTCTCCAGTAAATTTAGCTTACCCTGCTACAACAAACCATCAGGTAGATCATTCCCTTCCAGTATGACTCTGCAGCCATAGGTAATCCTTGCGCTGATGGTGGGTACACAATCATCATCATAATCATCATTAGAGGGTTATAAGTGGTAGTCTGGAGTATATTGAATATTTAAACTACTGTCTGCGTTTTGAAATCGATTCTGAAACTATGAAAACTCATCAGAAGGTTTAAGATAAGGAAAAAATGTTGGATTTTAATTGTGTTCTGAAAAAAAAAAGATTTTAAGTTGTTGTTTGCGCATTTTCAGTTAGATTGATACACCAAGTTCAACAGTTAAAATTAAAAAAAAAAAAATATTAGAAATACCAAAAATCAGTTGAAAATTATCAATCTTCAACAAGAAACCTTACGTTTACCGACTTCAGTAGAGCTAGACTTCAGTAGAATTCTACTAAATGTCGATAAACTGAACTTTTACGAAAATCAGCACAAAAGTTATTTCAACAAAAATAGAAATAAAATAAGTGTGTATGAAGGATATGGCTCAAGAGGATTCAAAATTGCCACTACATCTTCAAAGACTTTGTACAAATTATATGTTTTTTGAATGTGCGAGGGAATATTTTCTAGAATATGTGAGGGAATACCTAAACCCTGTTCTATAGTGTTGCATGATGAAATGTATCCAAATTAATATGCAGGAGGTGGCCAAAATGTTTGGGATAGGCAACTCTTGTTTTTTTTTTCTTACAAAAATATGTTCAACATGCTATAACTTGTCATTGAGTGCATCAAAAAATCTCAAATTTTGACTGTTTGTCAACCTATTATTTGCATCATTGGTACAAATTTGGACTCAATTGATTAATATTTCGCAAAGTTAGAACAGTTCGGGAAAAACACTATTTTTTAGACAACTCATTTTTGAGCTGTCATATCTCGGAAACCAGTGAACCGAATTGAATGAAATTTTGAACGTACACTAACACTATGTAAATGCTTTACAAACTATTAAAACATAGGTACTGTTTAAACGTTGAAAAAAGTTATCATGGATTGACACTTTTTGGATTTTTCTCGAAAAAATGTTTTTTTTTTCATCTATGTCAATAAATTTTAGTGCTGATATCCAAAAATTTTCCACTTCTGTTCTCAAGTTATCTCTAATCAGATATATTAGAGCCTATTGATTGAAGGAAGAACATATTTAGTAATTTTTGTGTGGTATTGTAAATTTGACTTATTTTCCTCTATATGGATAAAAAATTCAATCCGGTGTAACTTAATTCGCCGTGAGAAAATATTACATTTTATAACATCTAAGTATCAATATATTGTTGATGAACGATAAAAAAAAATCATTCAATTTGATTCACTGGCTTCCGAGATATGAGATTTCAAAAATGAGTTGTCCCAATAATAGTGTTTTACCCGAACGATTCTCACTTCGCGAAAAATTATTCAATCGTGCCCAAATTTGTACCAAAGATGCACAAATAGTCAAAATTTCGGATTTTTTTATGCACTCTATGAAAAGTTACAGCATGTTGAATTTTTCTGTTGGAGAAAAAACTTGCCTATCCCAAACATTTTGGCCATCCCCTGTATATAAAAAATGAATTAATAGTAATACTGGCTCTGAATATTTCGGTTAAGAGCGGACAAACCGCCTCTTTTCCATGCTGAAGTAAAGCTGGGAAAATTCCATCTTTCCCGACACTGCCCACTCGACCTTCGATGGTATGAAGATTTCACAAGCTTTTTGACAGGCATTGGTCGACCATGCATGTCTTGCCTTATCAGAGTCCTGTTCTTCATCCGAATAAGGAATTGACTCTGGCAAGTGAGTTCTCATCATTACTTCCAATGTTTCAGAAGAATGAACAGTAAAACTGCCATCTTCTTTTTTACGACTTCCAAAACCATTTGAATGGTCTTTCGAAAGGGCTTTATGAAGCCTTGCAGCCGTAGAAGCGTTGTTGATGTCTTCACATACCCGCCTCCAGTCCTTCCGTTTGGCTAGCCTCAATTCTCTGTTGTATTCTGTAAGGGCTTGTTTATACTGCACCCAATCAGATGTTACTTTTGCTCTATTGAACAACCGTCTAGCTTTCTTCCTGAGTTCTGTCAGCTTATCATTCCACCAAGGGACATCCCTGTTAGATGACCTCTGTCGGATTGGGCAGCTAGCATTGTTGGAAATTAAAGCTTGTGTAATTTCCTTCAGTGTAAAGTTTAGTGAGTTCCGAGTTCTCCTTAGTTTTTAATAGCATTCAATTTGTAAGCAGTCAGATTTTTTCCGCTGCATGATCAGATGTAGCTAGTGATTGTAAATACCGATTTCGACCGTTAGGAGAGTCGCGTCTCGAGAAACCTAGTTATGAGACTATGATGTAAGTTTTCATTAATAGTTGTAATGAACCAGTGAAATAAATTGAAATTCGTTGCAGTCTCGAAGCTGCTGTAATCGTAAGCTGCTATCGAGAGGTTTCTTCGTTCCCGAGAAAGTTGCGCCCCCTAATAAGCATGATATGATGAGATCTATCAATAATAACATCAGAGCCATTTTCCAGCTGTGAAACAGACAAGATCTGCTCACCCTTATATGAATTCCCATTCAGTTAGTTTTCTTTGGGTTTCTGTAGCTTTCAATTACATTTGATCCGGCTTTATAATCGAACCTGATAAGATTCCTGATCAAAAACATGCCAGTTCGCAATCTCATCTGATAGCAGATAACTGCAAAGCGTAAGATCTAAAACTTCCTGTCGAATAGCATTAATAAAAGTTGGAGAATACCCCTTATTGCATATACAGTGGGGTTCCGATTTTGGCAACAAAATTTTTATTTTCAGTTGCCAAAACCGCGACCGTGCTAAAAACGGAATCTTTTTTCGTCAATATTTTTTTACATTTCTCTGTTTGTAAATATTTACATAATATGCCAAGTTACCGTTATGGAACCATACGACGATCTAACCCCGGAACAATAATAGTTTGATCATATTTTCGTAGACCAGTTTGTAGCCTCATCACACTGCTACAAATGAATGGATCTCTAAAATCAAATATGCTTATGCGAGTGTGTAGCTAGGAATATTTGTTACTTTTTTGAAACATAGAATATATTTTAGGTGAACTCTTTTCATAAATGTCCTTTGTGCATTTATAACCGCATTAGTGACGATAAAACGCCTTCAAAAATTGAATCTATGATTATGTGGATTTTAGATATTAACTGCTTCTCAGAGACTTTACAGGTAATGTTTTTTTGGGAATGTAGAATGACAAACAGAACAGTCAATAATACACTGTAGATAATTTTGACGTTTAATGTTGCTTACAGTTGAGTGAGGCCTCAAAAATATGGCCTTGTTTGCCAGGAAAGAAGGTGTTAAAATTAAGATAAGCAAAGAGGCAGCATTTACCTTGTCGCAAAAACAGATCATTCGTGAAAGATAAAAACATGAAAATCATGAACAAATTTACCCAGTCTACACGCGACCGCAGAGTATACAGAATAGGACAACAAAAAAGAAAAAATGGCAAACATTTAATTGGTGTATGTCCGCATAGGCATCATCCCATTCAGCAATATTTGCAAACATTACGTCAATTTGGCATTTTGAACCCAATGATGCAATTTCTTGAAGGAATAACAAGTTTCTGGAAATTCTAAACGAAATTTCTGATCTATTTTGTAACATATTGTGGATAATATTCACGAAATTTAACAGCATTTGCTGAAGAAATCCCATTTTGTGATATTTTGTGAAAACTCCGAAAAAGTTCTGGCAAAATTTCTGCAGGTATTTCTGAAAAACGGATCTTGTGGTTTTAATCCCTTTCGCAGGGAAATTCATGTATAAACTCATATAAAAATCTATGAAATTCTCGAAAAGAGCCATACAGACTAAACGACTCATAACAGAAAAGCGAACACTAAGTCGAAAGAGACCAGTACTCCACAAAAATTTTGGTCGTATATGCATCGAATAAACTGCTTTAAACTCTCGCGCTGCTTTTTTTTATCTGTATTAACGAGATTTTTAGCCCTAGGCTAGTTCATCTCGGAAATCGCGCTGCTGTATTTTGTACAACACGTTGAAATAATCTCGCTTTTTGTTCTCAGCATTAGCGTAATGCTGACGGTGGTGGCAAACCGCGAGAGTTATGGAAGGTTAACCTTAACCTTACCTCAACTAAAACTGGAGCGGACCTTGTGTGATTGTTAGAACACGTGAATATCACGCTAAGGACCTGGGATCGAATCCAACTCCTGACAAACTCACAAAAATGTGAGTTCTTCCTTGGGAAGGTAAAGCGTAAAGCGTGGGTCCCGAGATGAACTAGCCTAGAGCTAAACACTTCAACTAATGTAACTATTGTTTAGCTACTTCTGATTTTTTAGGTATTCATATGACCCATTTATACATCCTGGTGAAACTTGTAATATTTTTAGAGTCCCGGATGAATTTATTTGAACACTTTCTTCATGAATTCTATGAGGAATGAATGAGATTGTTTTTTATATATATTTTTGGATGTCTGGAGATATCAACAAAGTAAAACAATCAGCCAAAATTTATCACTATTAGACAAATAGTGAGGTCGTACCCTTGAAGATTAATGATTCTCTTAAAGCAATTTTCCACCAAATTCGCTAAAGCAAAAGTACCTCCAGCGGACCCTTGTGCTCTCAAGGGCAACACTTTCGCGTTATAAGTAAATGGCCAGAGATTCAATTCCCAGCCCTGCCACCAACAACTTTTAGACAAGCCAAATTTTTTCATTCTTTCGTCTCTATTCTAAGCAACTGCTCTAACGAAACGATAATTCGATAAAGCCCCTAAACTACATCACTGTCTACTGGACTGACAACCAATTTGACAATAATATGATCAAAAATACCGCGTGCTCATCGTTCTACCGTCGTCAAAAGTAGAAAAGAAAGCAGTATCGAAGCTATTAGTGTTAGACAAAATATCATCCAACAGCTCACGTTCTAGTCCTAGTGGACAAATGACTAACTACAAATGTGTGAGAAAAAGAATTTTAAAAACATACTTTGAACATCGAAGCTACAACTTATAAGTCGTGGATATTCTCCATAGCCAATGGCCATGCTGAGGGTGACGGGTTCAATTCCCGGTCGGTCCAGAAACATTTTGTAAAAGAAATTACCTTAACTTTCTTAGGCATAGAATATCTTCTTGCCTGGCGCACGATATACACATTAATATCTGTGGAAGTGATCATAGAACACTAAGCTGAGAAGCAGGCTTTGTCCTAGTTGGGACGTTATGCCAAAGAAGAAAGATCTACTCGGTTTTGTGCACTCTGCACATAATAAACAGTTAGACATAATATAAAATGATATATGGACCCATACATAACGTATTCAGGATATGTATGGCAAACATAAATGGGCTGGTTCCTTTGTTCGAATACCGGAATAGCATAAAATTGTTATTATTTCTTATTGATATAATACAAGTTGTCTATTAGAAGATTTATTTATCGATATTCGCTATATTTTTATTAGATTTAAAAATGTTGCCAAAAACGGAATCCTTTGTTGCCAAATTCGGGGGGTGCCAAAAACGGAACATGCCAAAAATGGAGCATGCCAAAAACGGAATCCCACTGTATCTATGTTGTTAGACGAAATGTAATTCAGGAGATCCTCACCTCTTTTATTAATATCTGTACTGCTTCGTATGGTATGATGGGCATTTGTATCACACCCTATTACAAATTGGGCGTTTTTTTTTTGCAATAATTAACAAAACTTACGACCAAAAATGGAGGCACATCATCAACGTCTCCCGGAAAAATATGCAGAAGCAATGCATACCTCAGTTTTTCCCTGGATTGTTGGGACCTCCATTTTAATCGCAACAATGCCTCTTGTAATAAACTCAGTAATGGGGACAAATTTTGTTCTCCTACTTACTAAAATGTCTGTTCTTGGATTAGACTGACTTTCGTCATACAAGATACTCCTTCTGGTTCATACGCAAGCAATGTTGTTGACGTCACTTCATCGATGTTGTTGACATTACTTTACTAATGCACTATCAAACGAATCTTTTGAGCCAAGATTTGGGTGCATAGTGAAAAAATTGTCCTCAACATTCGGCCCACTCATAATTTGTTAAATAGTTATTAGTCGTTGAAAACAAATAGAAGTTTAAAATGGTGGGATGTGTCTTTGACTGTCACATCTAATGTTCAGTTATCGGTAAGTCAATTAATATATGTATCCCAGAATCATGCCAATTATGATCATGTGTTCAGACTACCAACTAAGCCCGAAGTGTTTCACTGCAAAATGCAGTGATGTCTACCGAATAGTTTAACCATCATGGGTAAAGATTTCGATTCTGGATAAAAATCGATAACTAATTAATGAGGCATGTAATTTGAATTCAGTCTTCGGCAAAGTTGTAGCTGATAAAGTAGCCTTTGAGTACTAAGGATCAGCTTATTCTTGCCGCGATTATTCCAGGAAGTTTATCTGGAATTCTTTCGGAAATCTCCTTCCGGGATTTCTTCAGGAACTCTATCAAGGATTCATCTAGGAAATCTTATTTGGTTTCCTCCAAGAGTTTCGTTTGGAATTCCTGCAGATTCTTCTGAAATTCCACCAGAAGTTCATTCTAGAGTTCAATCTGCTGCAAGGGGCCGGACACCTATTTTAACCTACAATTTTCCGGTTAATATATTAAGATATATTAATGAAAACTTTTTTAATCACAGTAACCGGTCTTTGGATGAAATGGTAAACAATCATTTGACGATTGCGATTCATGTTGTGTCCTTTTCCGAGTGCTAACCTTTTTCTCAATTCTAGAAATACCGGGCTTTCAACACTTCATTTGTTATATGAATTCTTTAAAATCAAAACTGTGTATTTTAAAATGCAATTCATTGACAAAGGGAATAATCACATTAGCAAAGGTGATCTAAAATGTGCTATTCAGTCTCTCGGAATATGGACTGGGCACTGTTTGTTCAAATTCTAAATGTATACAGAAGTTAATAGTTTCAACCAAGTTCTACCAAAGCTTATGTTGCTTCTGGTTAATTCTAGTTGCAGCTTTTTACCAACAGGTTATATGCATTCTATAGTACCCTTAAACATGCTTGGACTGGGCTCTTCAAGCAATAAAGGGACAATGTTTTGATGTTCTGTGTCAAGCATAGAGGTTTTTCTTGGTCAAGATATGAGTACATATTTTATTTGGCATATTAAATGATTTATCGTTGGAAACGGAGTCGGATAATAGCATTACGATGCTGCGTCGTTCCTCGAAAGGATAAAGTTTGCGTAAATCAATGACGCCGCCGTTTATCCATCGTATCGATTTCAATGATGATCTAGCTCATACATAATTGCCTAAAATAAAAAATTATTTAAAAGATAATCGTTTGTGGTAATCACAATCACAAACCAACCTGCATGGGAGCAAAAATCTACTTTTTCCAATAAACCTAAACATGAACAACATGCAATATTTCAACAATCTGTCAAGGTAAATTGAACTTGTTTGTTTTGGTGATATGACCTGCTTTGATGGCATTATTTGAATTTATTATTGATTAATATAGGTTAATATACTATTTTATTTCGAAGTATACTAAATATGCTAATATTGTCTAGCCCCTTGATCTGCTGTATGTGATGGACATTCTCGGAGAGTTTTTTAGGGAGTACTTTGGAAAATTTATCCTGTAGTTTTTATATAAGGCATTCCTCATGAAGTTCCTACAGGATTTTTTGAGGAGATACTTCAGCATGTTCTTTTTGGTTTTCCTCCAATCACAGATGGAACCGTTTGGGAATCTCAGAAAAAAAAATGAGGAATCGCAGAAGAAGATCCTGGAGGAATCCTAAATAAACCCCCGGCAGACTTCCATCAACAACTCCCTAGGAATCTCTGAAAAAAAAACGTAGAAATCCAGTCTAAGAAAAAAATCTGGAAAATATCCTAGGAAGAGTATCGGAGGGAACCTAAACGAATTCCGAGAGAAATCCCCGAAGCAATGCCAGCATAAATCTCTGAAGGAAAACTGGGAGGAATTTCTAGAGGATTCCTTGAAAGAACTCAAGATTTATCTCGGCTGAAACCACTGAAGGAACCCTGGGAGCAATCCATGAATGAATTCTGAAGAAATCCCTGAAAAAATCTCAAGAGAAGTCCCTGATAGAGTTTTAGAGGAATAACTGAAAGAATCTCGGAATGTATCCGGGAAGAATTCATGGAGAAATCATCAACCTTCCTTAGACGTTAAGCTAAGCGCACGATGGCATGTTCAGCGAGACATCTTACTGGGGCGGGAATCCTGGAAGAAATCCCTAAAGAAATCAGGGAAGGGTCATTGAAGGAATCGTGAAAGAAATCTGGAAAAAAAAATCACTGAAGAAATCCCAAGAAATTCCGGGTAAAATCATTAAAGGAAATCCGTGAAAAATCTCTGAATTAATCTCCCAGGAAAATTCAATAATGGGAGGAATAAATACGAGAATTCTAAGAGGAATAAATCTCTGATGGAATGACGGAAAAGATCCATGAAAGAATCCCACAAAAAAATTCTATAGGAATCCCGAGAGGAATTAATGAAGAAATACCGGGAGGGAGAAACCCAGAAAGTTTTCATGGAGGAATTTTCGACAGAATGCTGGAGGAATCTCAAGAGAAATTACTGAAGAAAACTCGACTGAAATGCAGAAAAATATACAAAACAATCTCGGAAAAAATCAGTGAAGAAATTTCGTGAGGAATTTCTGAAAGAATTCAGAGAGTAATCCCTGGAGGAGTTCTTGATGGGCATCCAGGAAAAATATTTAAATATATATCACAAGAAATCTATGGAAGTCCCGTGCGAAAAGATTGATGGAATCCCAGAAAAAATCTCGCAAGCAATCCAAGAAAATTCAGTGAAAAATCCCGTAAGGTATCAATGAAGGAATCCAGGAGAGAATTTCAAAAGGAAGCCTGTAAAATCCCTGAAGGAATTCCTGGAGGAAACTCTGGGAGAATCCTGGAAAGCTCTCAGAAGGAATCTCGGGGTAGTCTGGGTGCCTTTTTGGGAAAAGGACCAGCGAGTTACCTCCTGAACAATTCGATACTTAAGATCGTTTCGTGCGCAGAGGGAGCAATTCAATTTGAAATCCGCGAAAGGACCAAAAATGAATCCCGCGAGGAATCCCTAAAGGAATCCTGGGAGAAATTCTTAAAGGAATCCCCAGATAGATCCCTAAAGGAATAAGGGGAAATTTCCTAAAAGAATCCTGGGAGAAACCATTTTTTGTTCGCTAGACTCATCACTCAGGACAACATATTAATTGTACTGAAACAAACCTAGTACAAGAGCATAAGTCAACGATTGATAGCATCGTGCTGTATACATACTACATACACATATGAGCACAAATTTAATCATAATCTAGCCTGCTCACAAAGCAAGACAGACGTTATCATCACGAATGTTAAGGTCAATGTAAAGCGAGCTACGCGCTCATAAAAAAAGGAGGCACGACTTGAGCGGCGTGATCACATTTTTTGTCTATATTCTATCAGAAATAATGTATGTATGTAGAACACACACATACCTGTTGTAGCGCCCGGCATGAGCAAAGTCCCCTTACATCGGTGTATGCTTTACATTGATAGTAGTAATGTTTACATTTCAAATATTGCACAATATTTCGAAATTTGGATGAAATCTTTAAACATAAATACTTGATTATTGGTCAGATGACAAATGAAACGTATTTTATGGCAAATTAAAAAACCAATTATTTCACTAAATTTTGGCCGTTTTCGCATTTGGTTTCCCATCGTGTTTATATCGATATGCAAAATATTACTTAACCTCACTTTTCTACGTTAGCTTAATCAATACGAGGATTCCCTCGCACAATGTCTCAAAAGATCCAAAGAAACAGACTACGACGGGATAACGATAAGACGGAATTTGATATCTTCAACGAGCATAGATAATCCACGCAAGCCGGCCATAAAAAAACGTCTACGTCCCAATCTAGGTTACTGACACATGTACAAAATACCTTTTCCTTTCACTTTTCCGCTGTAAACGTCAGCTGGATTGAATTTTCTCCGATAGAAAACAAATTAGTGCACAAAACTTACGGTTTCCGGCGAGCACGACGAGATTTCCCAGAGTATGACCACGAAAAATTTTCGCCCTGGTTGGGTAATCAAGGCCACTCACTGTTCTAGAGAGATCTCCACTTGTGATACTTTTTCGAGCAACTGCACGTGAAAATCGATACTGCATCAAGCAAAGGTGGTGCTTTGCCGCAACCCTCGCACTCTTGTCCCACAAACCGTTACATAATCCTCGCGAGAGTGCAGAAAAAAAAACGGGAGCAGCCTAGACGCTTCCAAGGTCAGGGTTTTCTGCGACTGTTATTCTGGCAGCTAGCCCGCCACGCACAGAACCTTCCTGCGACAGCAGCAGCGCCGCAGCCGATAACGAATCGAACAAACTCTTCACTCTGGATCCTCTGCTCCGGCAAACCGCACTTGCACAAACCCGTCTGTCACGCGGTGCACTTCTGAATCCGAATCTTCCGTGGTCCGGAATGGGCAGCACCGGAATGTGGTGCTCGTAAATCTTTCTCGCTATGTTGCACAAGAAGCTGCACACGGTTGCACCATCAGCAGATTGATTATTCTCTTCAAAAGGAGCGAATAAAAAACTATTTTTACCTCGAGATCAACACAAGCACCTCACTTCAATGACGACTGACTAATGAATGGGCCAAAGCAAAGCAAAGCTTGCTTGAGCGGGCGGTCGTCGGCGGTGGTGTGACACTGACAGCGAAGAACGCAAAGCAAAATGTCAAAAATATCGACGACGGGGGGTGATTCAGCTTTTAGCATTGGGCGTTGCGTAGTAATTATCGCTGTTTTATTATTAAATATTGTTTTTTTTAATTATTTGCTTAGGGAACGTTCAAAAATTACGTCCAACATTTAGGGGGGAGGGGGGTCTAAGAAAATGTGACAGTACGTGTATTAGGTATAGGAAAATAGTGTGACAGAGGGGGAAGGGGGGGTCTAGAAAACCCGGAAAACGATGGACGTAATAAATGAATCTTCCCTTAACCGTTGTGTGTCCGACAAAAAAAACACCCTAAACAGGCCGACAAGGGTACCCGGGTACCCACAAATTGGAACGCGCATAATTTCGTTAACTTCCAACCGATTTTGAGTTTCATGGCACCAATCGAATCAGTAACACATGTATTTACGGATTGTGAACGAAATTGACCATTTGGACCCGTATGGTTCCCGGGAAATCCGGATTTCTAGGGATATGTCCTGAAACAAGATAGTACCAAGGGATTTCAGCACACTTCCTACAATATGTACACGTATTTATTCGGAAATCACTCAGAATATTATTTCTAGCCACCTCACGGTTATCCGTTGGGTTTCCTATAAAGTGGCCCATTTGAGACAGACTCCCCGTGGGATTCCATGGGATCCCGTGTGTGGTAAGGGATAATATGAAGCTAATAATATTTGAAAATACAGGTCATTGAAGTATACTTAATAATAACTGCATTTACAGATTAGACGCGTTTCATTTATTTGGCTCGATTTGCAGCGTCGAGGGCTGCGTCCTGCGAATGAACAGTATTTGAATTTTGTGTAGAATCTCTCGATGGACGAAGCCAACTGTCATTCGCTCGAGAAAAGGAAGAGAGGGAGAGAATGAGAGTGAGAACCCCGAACCCAGTGGAGTGAAAGATTCGGCATCCGACTATGCCGTGGTTGGTGGATGAAAGGCAGTTGGGTCAGTCAATTGGATATAGTTGAGAGCAACAGACGTGTTGCGATCAGGGTTGCCACTATATTTTTGAAATTATCTGGCGGATCAGTAATAAAAAATCTGGCAAAATCTGGCATTATACGTAACTTTAAACATCCTCGTCTTTGATTAATTTGTACCCAATTCAGAATTTAGAAAAGTTCGAGGTAAAACTATCTAATAAGATTTGTGAATATATCAATAAAAGTAGAATTCCGTTCAAACGACGCATTCTTACAAACGATAAACATGTTAATTTGGCTCGAACTTTGACAGTTCTCTCTATACGATTGGCTTATAATGGCCGCCTCCGTATATCTCAATATATGTAATCCTTTAACTATTCTATATAGTTTACATTGTTTGGAGAATCCCCCTAATGTTTAATTTTGTCTATGAAAAATCTTTCTTGATATGAAAAAATCTGGCAACATCGATGATTTCTCTTTTTGTCTTTCTGCCGCCCAAAAGTCTGGCAGTGCCAGATAAATCTGGCATAATGGCAACCCTGGTTGCGATCCAGTTGAAAACGCTTCACGTTTTCAACTGGTTACGGGTGAAATATTGGGTTGCGATTCAGTTGGTTACGACACCGTGGTTCACCATGGAACCGTAAATGGCCATTTCTTGATTTCGGTAGAACCCCAGCAATATGGGTATCAAACTTCATGATATTGCCTACGGATTGCATTTTTGACTACTTGAGGACTATCCGGTGATTTTACCATGTAGTGGCCATTCCGGAACAGATTTCCCGGGGGAAGCAGATGTGGTCATTTAGTGATTTTGGTAGAGCCCCAGCAATATGGGTATAAAACTTCATGAAATTGCCTACAGATTGCATTTTTGACTACTTGAGGACTATCCGGTAATTTTACCTTGGGGTGGCCATTCCGGAGCAGATTCCCCTGTGGAAGCGGATGTGGCCATTTAGTGATTTCGGTAGAACCCCAGCAATATGGGTATCAAACTTCATGAAATTTCCTACGGATTGCATTTTGGACTACTTGAGGATTATCCGGTAATTTTACCTTGAAGTGGCCATTCCGGAACAGATTCCCCTGAGGAAGCGGATGTGGTCATTTAGTGGTTTCGGTAGAATCCCAGCAATATGGGTATAAAGCTTCATGATATCACCTACGGATTGCATTTTTGAATACTTGAAGATTATCCGGTAATTTTACATTGGAGTGACCATTCCGGAACAGATTCCCCTGGGGAAGCGGATGTGGCCATTTAGTGATTTCGGTAGAACCCCAGCAATATGGGTATCAAACCTCATGAAATTTCCTACGGATTGCATTTTTGAATACTTGAGGATTATCCGGTAATTTTACCTTGGAGTGACCATTCCGGAACAGATTCCCCTGGGGAAGCGGATGTGGCCATTTAGTGATTTCGGTAGAACCTCAGCAATATGGGTATCAAACTTCATGAAATTTCTTACGGATTGCATTTTTGACTACTTGAGGATTATCCGGTAATTTTACCTTGGAGTGACCATTCCGGAACAGATTCCCCTGGGGAAGCGGATGTGGCCATTTCTTGATTTCGGTAGAACCCCAGCAATATGGGTATCAAACTTCATGAAATTTCCTACGGATTTCATTTTTGACTACTTGAGGATTATCCGGTAATTTTACCTTGGAGTGACCATTCCGGAACAGATTCCCCTGGGGAAGCGGATGTGGCCATTTAGTGATTTCGGTAGAACCCCAGCAATATGGGTATCAAACTTCATGAAATTTCCTACGGATTGCATTTTTGAATACTTGAGGATTATCCGGTAATTTTACCTTGGAGTGACCATTCCGGAACAGATTCCCCTGGGGAAGCGGATGTGGCCATTTCTTGATTTCGGTAGAACCCCAGCAATATGGGTATCAAACTTCATGAAATTTCCTACGGATTTCATTTTTGACTACTTGAGGACTATCCGGTAATTTTACTTTGGAGTGACCATTCCGGAACAGATTTCCCAGGGGAAGCGTATGTGACCATTTAGTGATTTCGGTAGAACCCCAGCAATATGGGTATCAAACCTCATGAAATTTCCTACGGATTGCATTTTTGAATACTTGAGGATTATCCGGTAATTTTACCTTGGAGTGACCATTCCGGAACAGATTCCCCTGGGGAAGCGGATGTGGCCATTTAGTGATTTCGGTAGAACCCCAGCAATATGGGTATCAAACTTCATGAAATTTCCTACGGATTGCATTTTTGAATACTTGAGGATTATCCGGTAATTTTACCTTGGAGTGACCATTCCGGAACAGATTCCCCTGGGGAAGCGGATGTGGCCATTTAGTGATTTCGGTAGAACCCCAGCAATATGGGTATCAAACTTCATGAAATTTCCTACGGATTGCATTTTTGAATACTTGAGGACTATCCGGTAATTTTACTTTGGAGTGACCATTCCGGAACAGATTTCCCAGGGGAAGCGTATGTGACCATTTAGTGATTTCGGTAGAACCCCAGCAATATGGGTATCAAACTTCATGAAATTTTCTACGGATTGCATTTTTGAATACTTGAGGACTATCCGGTAATTTTACTTTGGAGTGACCATTCCGGAACAGATTTCCCAGGGGAAGCGTATGTGACCATTTAGTGATTTCGGTAGAACCCCAGCAATATGGGTATCAAACCTCATGAAATTTCCTACGGATTGCATTTTTGAATACTTGAGGACTATCCGGTAATTTTACTTTGGAGTGACCATTCCGGAACAGATTTCCCAGGGGAAGCGTATGTGACCATTTAGTGATTTCGGTAGAACCCCAGCAATATGGGTATCAAACTTCATGAAATTTCCTACGGATTGCATTTTTGAATACTTGAGGACTATCCGGTAATTTTACTTTGGAGTGACCATTCCGGAACAGATTTCCCAGGGGAAGCGTATGTGACCATTTAGTGATTTCGGTAGAACCCCAGCAATATGGGTATCAAACTTCATGAAATTTCCTACGGATTGCATTTTGGACTACTTGAGGATTATCCGGTAATTTTACCTTGAAGTGGCCATTCCGGAACAGATTCCCCTGAGGAAGCGGATGTGGTCATTTAGTGGTTTCGGTAGAATCCCAGCAATATGGGTATAAAGCTTCATGATATCACCTACGGATTGCATTTTTGAATACTTGAAGATTATCCGGTAATTTTACATTGGAGTGACCATTCCGGAACAGATTCCCCTGGGGAAGCGGATGTGGCCATTTAGTGATTTCGGTAGAACCCCAGCAATATGGGTATCAAACCTCATGAAATTTCCTACGGATTGCATTTTTGAATACTTGAGGATTATCCGGTAATTTTACCTTGGAGTGACCATTCCGGAACAGATTCCCCTGGGGAAGCGGATGTGGCCATTTAGTGATTTCGGTAGAACCTCAGCAATATGGGTATCAAACTTCATGAAATTTCTTACGGATTGCATTTTTGACTACTTGAGGATTATCCGGTAATTTTACCTTGGAGTGACCATAATGATATCACCTACGGATTTCATTTTTGACTACTTGAGGACTATCCGGTAATTTTACTTTGGAGTGACCATTCCGGAACAGATTTCCCAGGGGAAGCGTATGTGACCATTTAGTGATTTCGGTAGAACCCCAGCAATATGGGTATCAAACCTCATGAAATTTCCTACGGATTGCATTTTTGAATACTTGAGGATTATCCGGTAATTTTACCTTGGAGTGACCATTCCGGAACAGATTCCCCTGGGGAAGCGGATGTGGCCATTTAGTGATTTCGGTAGAACCCCAGCAATATGGGTATCAAACTTCATGAAATTTCCTACGGATTGCATTTTTGAATACTTGAGGATTATCCGGTAATTTTACCTTGGAGTGACCATTCCGGAACAGATTCCCCTGGGGAAGCGGATGTGGCCATTTAGTGATTTCGGTAGAACCCCAGCAATATGGGTATCAAACTTCATGAAATTTCCTACGGATTGCATTTTTGAATACTTGAGGACTATCCGGTAATTTTACTTTGGAGTGACCATTCCGGAACAGATTTCCCAGGGGAAGCGTATGTGACCATTTAGTGATTTCGGTAGAACCCCAGCAATATGGGTATCAAACTTCATGAAATTTTCTACGGATTGCATTTTTGAATACTTGAGGACTATCCGGTAATTTTACTTTGGAGTGACCATTCCGGAACAGATTTCCCAGGGGAAGCGTATGTGACCATTTAGTGATTTCGGTAGAACCCCAGCAATATGGGTATCAAACCTCATGAAATTTCCTACGGATTGCATTTTTGAATACTTGAGGACTATCCGGTAATTTTACTTTGGAGTGACCATTCCGGAACAGATTTCCCAGGGGAAGCGTATGTGACCATTTAGTGATTTCGGTAGAACCCCAGCAATATGGGTATCAAACTTCATGAAATTTCCTACGGATTGCATTTTTGAATACTTGAGGACTATCCGGTAATTTTACTTTGGAGTGACCATTCCGGAACAGATTTCCCAGGGGAAGCGTATGTGACCATTTAGTGATTTCGGTAGAACCCCAGCAATATGGGTATCAAACCTCATGAAATTTCCTACGGATTGCATTTTTGAATACTTGAGGACTATCCGGTAATTTTACTTTGGAGTGACCATTCCGGAACAGATTTCCCAGGGGAAGCGTATGTGACCATTTAGTGATTTCGGTAGAACCCCAGCAATATGGGTATCAAACCTCATGAAATTTCCTACGGATTGCATTTTTGAATACTTGAGGATTATCCGGTAATTTTACCTTGGAGTGACCATTCCGGAACAGATTCCCCTGGGGAAGCGGATGTGGCCATTAAGTGATTTCGGTAGAACCCCAGCAATATGGGTATCAAACTTCATGAAATTTCCTACGGATTGCATTTTTGAATACTTGAGGATTATCCGGTAATTTTACCTTGGAGTGACCATTCCGGAACAGATTCCCCTGGGGAAGCGGATGTGGCCATTTAGTGATTTCGGTAGAACCCCAGCAATATGGGTATCAAACCTCATGAAATTTCCTACGGATTGCATTTTTGAATACTTGAGGACTATCCGGTAATTTTACTTTGGAGTGACCATTCCGGAACAGATTTCCCAGGGGAAGCGTATGTGACCATTTAGTGATTTCGGTAGAACCCCAGCAATATGGGTATCAAACCTCATGAAATTTCCTACGGATTGCATTTTTGAATACTTGAGGACTATCCGGTAATTTTACTTTGGAGTGACCATTCCGGAACAGATTTCCCAGGGGAAGCGTATGTGACCATTTAGTGATTTCGGTAGAACCCCAGCAATATGGGTATCAAACCTCATGAAATTTCCTACGGATTGCATTTTTGAATACTTGAGGACTATCCGGAAATTTTACTTTGGAGTGACCATTCCGGAACAGATTTCCCAGGGGAAGCGTATGTGACCATTTAGTGATTTCGGTAGAACCCCAGCAATATGGGTATCAAACCTCATGAAATTTCCTACGGATTGCATTTTTGAATACTTGAGGATTATCCGGTAATTTTACCTTGGAGTGACCATTCCGGAACAGATTCCCCTGGGGAAGCGGATGTGGCCATTTAGTGATTTCGGTAGAACCCCAGCAATATGGGTATCAAACTTCATGAAATTTCCTACGGATTGCATTTTTGAATACTTGAGGATTATCCGGTAATTTTACCTTGGAGTGACCATTCCGGAACAGATTCCCCTGGGGAAGCGGATGTGGCCATTTAGTGATTTCGGTAGAACCCCAGCAATATGGGTATCAAACTTCATGAAATTTCCTACGGATTGCATTTTTGAATACTTGAGGATTATCCGGTAATTTTACCTTGGAGTGACCATTCCGGAACAGATTTCCCAGGGGAAGCGTATGTGACCATTTAGTGATTTCGGTAGAACCCCAGCAATATGGGTATCAAACCTCATGAAATTTCCTACGGATTGCATTTTTGAATACTTGAGGACTATCCGGTAATTTTACTTTGGAGTGACCATTCCGGAACAGATTTCCCAGGGGAAGCGTATGTGACCATTTAGTGATTTCGGTAGAACCCCAGCAATATGGGTATCAAACCTCATGAAATTTCCTACGGATTGCATTTTTGAATACTTGAGGATTATCCGGTAATTTTACCTTGGAGTGACCATTCCGGAACAGATTCCCCTGGGGAAGCGGATGTGGCCATTTAGTGATTTCGGTAGAACCCCAGCAATATGGGTATCAAACTTCATGAAATTTCCTACGGATTGCATTTTTGAATACTTGAGGATTATCCGGTAATTTTACCTTGGAGTGACCATTCCGGAACAGATTTCCCAGGGGAAGCGTATGTGACCATTTAGTGATTTCGGTAGAACCCCAGCAATATGGGTATCAAACTTCATGAAATTTCCTACGGATTGCATTTTTGAATACTTGAGGATTATCCGGTAATTTTACCTTGGAGTGACCATTCCGGAACAGATTCCCCTGGGGAAGCGGATGTGGCCATTTAGTGATTTCGGTAGAACCCCAGCAATATGGGTATCAAACCTCATGAAATTTCCTACGGATTGCATTTTTGAATACTTGAGGACTATCCGGTAATTTTACTTTGGAGTGACCATTCCGGAACAGATTTCCCAGGGGAAGCGTATGTGACCATTTAGTGATTTCGGTAGAACCCCAGCAATATGGGTATCAAACCTCATGAAATTTCCTACGGATTGCATTTTTGAATACTTGAGGACTATCCGGTAATTTTACCTTGGAGTGACCATTCCGGAACAGATTCCCCTGGGGAAGCGGATGTGGCCATTTAGTGATTTCGGTAGAACCCGTGGTGCTACGTCTGTTTGTCTATGGTATTAATTTCCATGGATAGAATGACAGCTCAACCGATAAAATGACAGTTCGCCCCGAACAAAAATATCCCCATACAATCTTTAAAAATACCGTCTACCCCCGTTGGTTTGACCTCGTCTAATCTGAACACTTTTCAATTTGACCCCCTTAATCTGCTCATCGTTCAAACTAAAAATGGTTCAAACGTCATTCTGCTAATGGAACGGGATGAGAAGGAACGCAGAATCAAAACAAAACAGCAAAAAGGGTTACCATCAGTGTGTTTTTCAATGTCCACAGGGTTACTAGAAGTTCAAATTAAAAAATGAACCCTGTTGGTTTGCATGAGGTGTCGTTCAAACCAACGGGGGAACACGGTAGTGATTTTTTTTTTAAATTTTTATTTCTGTGTAACTACTGCTAATTCTACACCTTGTTCTACACTTCCTAAAAATTAAGACATTTTGGATTTCAACTTTTTTCGACGGAGATTCCGATTATTATTGAATCTCAGTACTCCTAAAGAACCCAAATTCGCTGAATTGGGTTGTTTAGTAAATTAAATATTGCCATTTTCTTTAGCCTAATCGAAAGAGCTCATTTTTCTGAGTATAAGATGATTTTATTGCGTCCCGATTCATTTGTTTTGGTGGTTAAATAAACAAAACAGTTTTAATTTCCGTGGCTAGAATGACAGTTCAATCGATAAAGTGACAGTTCGCCCCGAACAAAAAATTTTCCCCAGACAAACTTTAAATGCATTTTAAAAATAGTTCCCGGGCACCGAAAATGATGAAATTTTGGATTTCGACTAATTTTAGGACGGAGATTCCGATTATGCAATAATCAGGATACCCCTAAAGAACCCAATTGGGTTTTTAAATAAAAAAATGATCGATTTTTTAAATTTATATGCAAGAGCACCTTTTTCTGAGCCACTATGATTTTCTTCAGATTTGTAGAACTTAATTTTGACATTTAAAATTGATTTCGAAGGGATGTTCTTATAATGCTTTAAACACAGACAAACAGACATAACACTTCGATCATTTTTCGATTGAAATCATTGTCACCATTGTCACGGAAACATATTCCCACAGAGAAATAGACGTCACACTCCGATTGCTTCCCATCGATCACCATTTTAACGGTTGAATCAAATATTCAGTGAGGAACTCCTTAAGGAATTCCAGGATAGCGCCTGAAGAAATTTCCGAAAAACTGCCGGAAAGCTCGTGAAGAATTTCACGGGAAGCCTTGAAGGCATTTCCAAGGAACTCGTAGAGGTTTTCTCGGAGAACATCACGATGAATTTCTGAGGGAATTTCCGAGGAAGGCTTGGAGGAATTCTTGGATCATTTCGGACAGTTTAAAATACAATTAAGATCATTTGTATGTTAGTGGTTGCACAAGTAATACAAAGAAATACTGAAAATATTATGAGATACAACAGAAATGATCGTGAAACAATTACATCGATAAAGTAAAGATATACAAGAGTGCTTGTAGAGCTCGAAGTTCTTAATTCCAGAATAGTTTGGATGACCTAGATCACCAAGTGAATGTTGTGAAGTTAACAGAATTGCACTCTGAGGCTCTAAGAGTAGCGTAGATTAAATTCCGCGAGCATTCGCTACAATAAAAATATCTCAAGACTTACGGATACTGCAACCCATACTTCAAAATACATTGGGTCCATTTGTATGCCAGGGGACACCCAAATAGCAACATATAGAGATACTCATAATATAATGAGGTGCAACAGACACAATCGTGAAAGAATTATGCCGATAGAGAGAAGAGAAAAAAGAGTAGAGCCTGTAGACCTTGAAGGTCCTAATTCCAGAATAGTTTGGAAAGCCTAGTATATCCCATCTATGTACCAAAAACGTTATAGCTTTGCTCTGAGGCTCCATCAGCAGTATAGACTACATTCCAGGAATATTTTTTTTCTTTCTTTATTATAGTTAATAACAATAACTATAATAAATTGTTATTGTTTATTTTAATTTAAAATTTTGAAAGAGGGAAAAACCTCTTTAGTGATTTTTTTGGCTTACAAAAACAAAATCTTTCTCAAAGAGGCACAAAACCTCTTTGTCTTTTCAGATAACATTATAATATAAACTTAAAAATAAAGGCTCACACGGAAGTAGCCATAGCAGCGCCACAATCTTGAAGGAGGACAGCATGCCAAATCGTGAAACGAATCACCAGAAATCCTTGTGGGGGAGAGGGTAGGGGTCAGGGGTTCATCAAAACCGAATCTTCAAGGCTGAAAATAACGCATACAAAAAAAGGAAAAAAGTATCAAATGAAATATGCAATCTCATTTATAAATTTGAATAAAAGCTTCAATATGATTTCATTTTTTGAACTTAAAATATCCCGTATAGAAACAGGAATTGGAAAACCTGCTGCAATAATGCTCTCAACCAATATTTTTCTCGGTGCAATAAACCGAGAACAATTAATTAAAACGTGATCAATGTCTTTTTCTTTATTATAGTGTTTAGAATTTATTATAGTGAATCTATTTTACAACTAAAGCATAATACAGTATGTAGATATCGTAATCCAAACTTCAAAATGTATTGGAGGCAATTTGTATTTCACGGAATGTCCAACAACCACAATATCAAGTTGCTCGTAGCATTGTGAAATCTTATGGACATCAACGTGACTAAATTTCTTGAACAGAGTGAACACAAACGATGGTAGATGTTGTAGATCTTAAGAAAATGAATTCCAGAGTAGTTTGGATGACCTAGATCAACCAATTTATGTATCATGAATTTTCTAGGGATGCTTTGAGGCTTTTTGAGTAGCGTAGACTATGTTCTGTGATCATTCATCGTGTGTAAAATTTGGTCGAGGATGTTGGATTTGTGTCAAAAACTTCGGAGTACTTTGGAGGCCTTTAGAATAGCTCTGGGACCAAAACTTCAACAGACTATGATGGGTAGTAATACATTGCATGTCAAGGATCAGTGAAAACTATTGATGATTAGCAAAACGATGAAATTTGAGCAAATACATTTAGAATTTATAAAAAAAAATACGAAAAAAGCCACGAATTTACGGCACTCAGCAAAAGGGGGGAGGTACCATGCATTTCTTAGCACAACTATTCCGCTTGACTATAAAAAAATCCAGGGTACAATGTTTTGAAACAAAGAAGATATTGCATTTCTGCAAAAAAAACGTTCCGGGTGTTTACCGGTTAATAATGTCCCAACTCAATTTGGATTAGCGCATATTGTAGCTAGCCGACCCTGAGATTGCTGGAAGGATCTAGTGTACTTAGTTGGCCCGGCGCTGATTATTTGCCAAATCGTTTCAACCAAACAAAATTTGAACATTTTATGTGGAGTGTAAGACTTGAATCCAGAACTCTCTACTCCTCCCTTCCAAATGTAATACGTGGTTCGTTAACGGCCTCCATGTGCTGAGGGTGATTTTTTACGGTGAGCAGGTAAATGTTATAAAAGGGCCCATATATCCGAGGCGGTAAACGCACGGGTATTCAGCATGACCATGCTGAGGGTGACGGGTTCGATTCCCGGTCGGTCCAGGATCTTTTCGTAAAGGAAATTTCCTTGACTTCCTTGGGCATAGAGTATCTTCGTGCCTGCCACACGATATACACATGCAAAATGGTCATTGGCAGAGGAAGCTCTCAGTTAATAACTGTGGAAGTGCTCATAGAACACTAAGCTGAGAAGCAGGCTTTGTCCCAGTGAGGACGTTACGCCAAGAAGAGAGAGAGAGAGGT
The DNA here is from genome assembly GCF_035046485.1 of Aedes albopictus. NCBI lineage: Eukaryota > Metazoa > Arthropoda > Insecta > Diptera > Culicidae > Aedes > Aedes albopictus. Next base: position 427,396,599 of record NC_085137.1, read on the forward strand.
AAATGTTATACACGGAGAAACTGAAAAACTCAAAATTAGGTACTTTTAAACTCAATTTTGAGTTCTTTTTCGTCTCCCTTTTCATGCGCTCTTTCTAATGTTGTCAGAGAGTGAAGAGAGAAACAGCCCAACTTTTGCAGTTCAGTGCGTCAAGCCAAAACTGAGTTTCTACCACAGTACTCAAATTTGAGTGAATACAACCTAGTCAAAATTTCGGTTGGGTGAAAAAAACCTAAAATTAGGTATTCCTTCCACATGGAAGCAAGCGGGAACAACCCAACAAAAACATCGATTCCATCAACTCAAAAGTGGCTTGACGCACGCAACCCCGAAGTTGAGTGGAAAGAACTCACTTTTGGGTAGTTTCGTCTCTCCGTGTACGGTAGAGAAGGATGACTCATGAGCTGAGTGTCGCGGACTGACTCAATATGCTCTCTCAGCGGGAGCCAAACATCGGGAGCCAAACATTGAAGATTGAGGTTATGTTAAACCTTGTTGAACCTGTGTGATGGATTGAAGAGTATTGTTATCTCGGCGCTGCGGATGTAATCAAAATTGTTGCCACGATATCTCCATTTGCCGCTGTCAAGCCGTTGGAAAACGAGGAGAAGGATAAACACTGTTTTGAGCCTATTTCGACTAATTTTTTAACAACTATCCATCAAAATTTCCATCGCGAATGGAAAATAATAAACTTTTACTACGAGAACAAAATTGGAATAATGGTGGATTGATCATGTTTTCCATTTCCGAACAGCGTCGCGACGGCGTGTTTGACAACCGCGCTGAGAGAGGTGGTTGCAAGAAAACTGAACGCTCGTGCGTGTTTACAAGCTGTGTGCCGGGAGTGTGTAGGTGTGTGTTAGCTAGCTTGAAAAATAAAACCGTTTTCTATTCGCACCACTCAGCTCATGAGTCATGAGCTTTCAGTTCTCCAGGATGAACCCACCAGGCCACTCTCAGCTATGTATATCGCCAATGTACACTGCCTATTTCTATTGTATCCCTCTGTTCGGATTGGAACTATCGGAAAAAAAAACCTCTTTGAAGCAGTTTGTTGGTAACGCGCTCAAAGCTAGAAGAAATATATTTGTATAGTACATAATTGCGTGTATTGTTAATATTATTTGCTTACAATTTTAGTTTAATCCTTCAGAGAAATAATCCTCACAAATGATTTTGGCAACCCTGGCAGAGCCAATCTTGCTCCGAATATGTGCCCTTATGTTTCGACCTAGTTCATAGAGTAGTTCAGTTAATATAACGTTTTTGGTAACATCCTTACAATAAACTTACTACTGTAACGATATTACAGTGAACAAAATCGTCACATACGATGTAAGTCGGCGTACAAATAAAGGTTATATAATGTGGATCCTATAACCTACGAAATCGAGTTAATATTAATCCATTTACCCCGCAACAAGCTTTTCCTACATACAAATTCAATAGTTTAATGTATAGTTTCCACTCATTTCAATTAACTTCAAATTTGCCGCATACTCTAATTATAATTCACGTATAAATCACTTAAGATAGAAATCATATATCACGCCATCAACTAATCGACCATAAGGATGTCTTTTTCATTGTATTCCACAGTATGTCCAATTATAAATGTCCACTTGACTATGACATCAGCTCCCTATTGTGCTACCTAACCGTGCTACCATTTAAACGAGGGGTTTGATACAGTGGTCTCACAGTGGTTCGAACACTCCCCAGCCCATAAACCCTGGTCCTGTCCTTCCCCGGATACCTCACCAGGTTTATCATCTATTTCGAGAACCGCTAATTTTGATACTGGTCGCCAGAAGCAGCCTGTGTTGGTCCGAACCACAGCTTGTCGTACACGACCGTCCAATCCAGCGAAAACTTCTTGCACAACGCCACGTACTCCAGTGCTGTCCTTAGTGTCCATAACAAGGACCAAGTCTCCGACCTTCAATGTACGACTGTCTTCGTTCCATTTACTTCGTTGGTTTAAGGGCGGACGGGACGGTCGGGGAAATATCCGCCATTGCTCTGTTGCTACTAAGATGGTAATCTCAGATTCCACTTCATATTTTGCAACAAAAACCTATCACTGTGTATGCTCACTTGCAGTGCATATGCTGATTGTTTCTCAGCATCTTCAGTGCAATAGAACTCGAGATTACCATCTTCAAAATCGCGAGGCAAATTGTTAGAAAGAGAGGCAAGATAGGAAAAATAACACGGCGTCCCGTTTCACCTTAACGTTGGAAAGTATTCTTTATACACTGAAATAAATTTTGTTGTAGAAACAACCGATTCCATAGTAAAATTACTAACCGTACCTATGATTCTCAACCGACAGCTATTTCCTGTTAATTCCACTAAAACACTGTCAATTTAACTAGCAGTGCTGTTAACATTACCAAAAATAATCTAAATTTAACAGCTGGGCATTGTATTTTTAACCATACCGTGTTGTAAGATGCGTGTCCAGGAAAAATTAACAATGTTTTGTTGTTGAGGCGACAACGCTTTGAGTCAAATTTACTGCAATGCATTGTTACTTCAATCATATTTCAGTGAACTTAACAGATTTTGTTGTCGGTTGAGAATCATAGGTACGGTTAGTAATTTTACTATGGAATCGGTAATTTCCACAACAAAATTTATTTCAGTGTACCATCGGTTCCAAAGCTCCTTCGCCAAGGCTTGTGATCGCTTGTAACTACTCCTCAATTCTTCGGCTAGCGAAATCGGTATCCGAAATGGTTCATGTTGCCCCGAAGAAGTGCCGCACAGGAAATGGTTAGGGGTGATAGCGTCTAGCTCTGTGTCCTCCGTACCAGCGTATAACAAGGGTCTTGAGTTGATCAGGTATTCGGCTTCAGTTAACGTTGTCATCAGAATCTCGTCGTTCAGTTTCCGGCCATCGTTCAGCACTGCCATCGCTTCTTTTACAGACCGTACCATTCGCTCCTTAACAGGGCCCATATAGCCGAGGCGGTAAACGCACGGGTATTCAGCATGACCATGCTGAGGGTGACGGGTTCGATTCCCGGTCGGTCCAGGATCTTTTCGTAAAGGAAATTTCCTTGACTTCCTTGGGCATAGAGTATCTTCGTGCCTGCCAACACGATATACGCATGCAAAATGGTCATTGGCAGAGGAAGCTCTCAGTTAATAACTGTGGAAGTGCTCATAGAACACTAAGCTGAGAAGCAGGCTTTGTCCCAATGAGGACGTTACGCCAAGAAGAGAGAGAGAGAGAGAGAGACCATTCGCTCCCACACACCGCCCATGTGGGGGGCGGATGGGGGATTGAAGGTCCATTTCGTCTTTGCATCCGTGAAAGTATCTGCGCAGTTCATATCGATCTACTTCAACTCTTCTATTAGTTCTCGGCTGGCCCCCTTGAAATTGGTGCCATTATCATTAAATATTTCCACGGGGGAGCCACGCCGCCGAATGAAACGTCTAATGGCCAGTTTGCATGATTCAGTGCTGAGGCTGAACGCGACTTCACAGTGCACGGCTCTAACTACTAGGCATGTGAAGAGTGCCACGTAACGCTTTTCGGTTCGCCTGCCGACACTCACATCGATTGGCCCAAAGTAGTCTAAACCCACGTAACTAAAGGCTCTGATAAACGGCTGCATTCGTTGAACCGGTAGTGGTGCCATTCTCGGCACAACAGGTTTGCTTTTGCGCAGCCTACAAACCAAGCACCCTTTCCTACCATTGCTCGCAATTTTGGGGTGAAATAGTGTTGACGCACTTCGTTTACCATTGTTTCTTTGGAGGCATGACCGTACCGCACATGGAAATCTTCAACTATCTTTTTCGTGATCGGGTGTTATCTTGGCAATATCACTGGAAATCGCGTGCTGATTGCAGCAAACTCAGCCGCCGCCGTTCTACCTTCCATTCTCACCACTCCATCCTGGTCTATGAACGGTGAAGTCTTGAACAAACGACTAGATCTTTCGATGCGTATCCATTCACCCGGTGGAAGTTCTTTGTTCTTCAACAATACTTTCATTTCGTCCGCAAACGAATCCGATTGAGCCATACGCCACAGAACACGTTGAGCTTTATCCAGTTCTTCCTGTTGAATCGCCACCCACACTGCTGGAATCGTCGAAGATCTTCCTTCAACTCTTCCAGTCGCTTCAATTGGTAACTTCTTCACCTTTCGTCTGCAGTTGGAGATAAACCGGAAAACCAAAGCCACCGTACGGAGTAACACTGCCCACCTGGAAATTCGAGTCACATCTATGATTGGCTCAGGCAACACGATATGATGTAGGAGATAACAGGTTCGGAGTTCTTCGGGGACTAAGGGTTTGGTTCCTGGTTGTTCAGGCCACGACTCCACTGCGTCGGACAAAAATGATGGACCTTTAAACCACCTACACTTTGCGTCCAACGTTGTACCGTCGCCCCACTTGGTCAAGTCATCCGCTACGTTTTTCTTAGACGGGACGTACCTCCAGTCCGCTACGTTCGTTGTGTGTAGGATCTCTGCAACACGGTGTGCTACGTATGGCTTGTACTTCCGGCTGTCGGATCTTATCCACGATAAAACGGTCATGGAGTCAACCCACAGAAAGCGCTGTTGGATCGGCACGCACAACGATGAGCATAGGGTGTTCAGCATTCGGGCTCCAATGACAGCTGCCTGTAGTTCTAATCGAGGTGTTGATGTTAACTGTAGCGGCGCCACTTTAGACTTAGATCTTATTAAAGAGCACCGAACATCAGCTCCTACTGTGCACCGAAGGTACGCTACACAACCGTAGGCATCCTCACCTGCGTCCGAGAAAATATGCAGTTGTATATCGCTGACGTTGCCAATAGATTCGTTTCCGAAAAAACAGCGTGGGATTTTGACCGACTCGACGCTCGGCAATATTTTGGTCCAGTCTAACCATCTTCTGAAGATCTCATCAGTAACGGGCTGATCCCATTCGGTGTTGCTCCTCCAAGTCTCTTGAATAATAATTTTCCCGTGGATCAGCAGGGGCGACAAAAATCCAATGGGATCGAAGAAACTCATTACGCACTTCAATAGGATACGCTTTGTTGGTCGTACTCCGTCGATGAGATACGGATCCAGATTTGTCATCAATTTCGTGTTGAATGAGAAGACGTCTTCATCGGGTCTCCAGAGCAGACCTAGCACTCTCTCGGATCCCACAGCCTTGTCGTAGTAGAGAGTCTTGGTTACTCCCTCATGATCTCCGAGGGCTTCCAGCACTTTAGGTGAGTTGCTCAGCCAATTTCGGATTTCGAATCCTCCCAATGAATGGACATGACGTACTTCTAGAGCCCGTTTCGTCGCCTCGTCTTCGTCATCTGCGCTATCAAAATAATCATCGACATAGTGTCGATTGATTATGGCGTCTGCAGCGGCTGGGAAGCGACTCGCGTGTTCTAGAGCGTTGGTATCTTTCGTGAAATGTGCATTACAGGGTGAACATTTAGCTCCGAATATAACGGCATCCATGATGTAAACGTCAGGGACGCAGTTCCTCTCACGTCGAAATAAAAACCGCTGGAACTGTTTGTCCTGCTCACGCATCCGAATTTGCAGGAACATTTCCCTTATGTCGCCTCCTATACCAATCTTCCGTGCACGAAAGTGGTTGAGAATCACTGGTAAAGAAACGAGCATATCCGGTCCTTTGATTAGCATATCGTTTAAGGAGATGCCTCCTGCTTTCGCTGCCGCATCCAGTGTTAAACGAATCTTTCCAGGTTTTTTGGGGTTCATCACCACGTTTGGTGGTAGGTACCACATTTTACCCGGTTCAGTGTCTGCTAATTCCTCAGGGGACGCCTTGTGCGCGTAGCCTTTTCTGACGAACTCCTCAATAACGGTATTGACCCTGTCCTGCAAACCTGGCTCTTTCGCAAAACGCTTCTCCAAACTCTGTAATCGCTTGTATGCCATCGGGTAACTATCGGGCATGCTAACGTCATCCATTCTCCAGAGCTGACCCGTCTCGAAACTTTGACCAATTCTCACGGTAGTTTGTTCCAAAATCCTACGTGCCCGACGATCTTCAGCGGATTCTACTCGGTAGGGGCAGTTGACGCCGGCCTCCTCCATGGAAAAATAATTCTTCAAAACTTGATCCATTTCTACGTCGCACTGGTGAACACCGCAGTAGTCTTCTCCTGTAGTCACTCTACTCGGGCCACAGATCGTCCATCCGAGTTTACACCGCAGGCCGATAGGTTCACCTTCATTGCCGATTCTCGATTCGATCGGCGCCATCAGATCCATATTATCCAGTCCGATTAGGATAGTCGGCTGGGCACTTTCCTGATTCCCAATGTCAATTCCCCGTAGATGTGAAAACTTCTCCACTAGTTTGTCGAAGTCCACGGTCTGCTGCGGCAGATTTAGTCGATCCACGGTATGTACTTCATTTAGCGGATACTGTTCGACCTCGTCCTTGCCGGATATAGCCAATTTCACCGACATCGATGATTTCTCGGTCCTAGTCACGCCAGACGTCCATGTCAGATTCAGTGGCCTAATCGCACCTTTCAGACCCAACTTGGTAGCCACCCCTTTTTCCAACAATGTTCTGGATGAACCCTCGTCGAAGAACGCATATGTTCGGAATTGCTTGGACCCGTTAACCAAGATCACTGGTACTACTCGAAATATAACCGACGACTTCAATATCCTATGGTGCAGCATGCAGCTCGTTTCTGATGCCTTTTCTACGCGATGCAGCAAGGGGTGGTGCTTTGCTCCACATTCCGAAACGGTGCACTGCAGCTTATTTCGACATCGCATGGCACCATGATTGTAAAGACACAGCCCGAGCAGGAATGAATAACTGCCACATAACTGGAACATACCAAAGTCAGGCATCATACCAACCCGAGCAGGAATGAATAACTGCCACATAACTGGAACATACCAAAGTCAGGCATCATACCAAGACAAGGCATTGGTCGGTTGTCCAGGTATTGAAAATAACTTATTTTGGTATTTTGTAGATATTGGTACAATACCTCAACGAGTTATTGATTTGGTGTTGAGGACTGATTGAGGTATTATTCAATTATGGAAAAATCGCTATTTGTATGGAAAAATCTCCGGTTATTATTTAGGTATTGCCATACCTGATGTCATTATTCACGCGTTATGCACAGAAAACACACCAGTTATTATTTTAGGTATTTTACCTCTTATGCAGGGCTACTTAATACCTCATTCAGGTTGTAGGTATTCAGTTTTCCATACCTGAGTTAGTTATTCTTCAGTTATTTTCTCCTGCTCGGGAGGGTACAAAGATTCCGATCAGCGACCAGGCGCAGACGTTCACCGACAGAAAGCCTTTTGAAGTCTTCGCAATTCCTTGCACGGTGCCCGACTTTCGAGCACGTTGCACATGGTTTATCCACCGGCGCCTGAGTTACGAATTTCCTTGATTTGTCGTCAACGTTGATACCGGCTACATCGTTGTGTGTGGATAAAGCCTTTTTCTTTTGGAAGTTTTGTCAACAGCAGAGAGTAATAAACACGCGATATATTTTACGACTCGGCTCTCGTTTATTTTATCCGGTAAAGTTCATCTGTCGGTTCCCACATTGGTTGATTTTCTTTCTTTCTTGTTTCGTTGATGTCTCCATAGTTGGGTTCACAAAAGTGACTTCACTCGCCTCGTCCATCAACTGCTCCATGAAATCTCCGAAAGTTCGAATCGACACGTGGGGTACGACCTTCTTGAAACGAACCCACTCTAGCTTGAAGCTTGTGGGTAATTTATCCACCATTTCTTGGAGCAGAACCGGATTGCTAAGATGATCTTGCTGATTCGCAGCTTCTAAATGATCACAAAGTTGCTGGACTGCCATTCCGAACTTAATAACAGTGTCCAGCCTTTCCTGTTTTGGGGGATCAATGCTTCGTACCTTCGAAATCAGTGATCTTATCAGCACTTCCGGTTTACCATAGATTCTTCGCAGCGTGTCTACAACTCTGGGCACGTTCGCAGGTAGGACCAATCTGCTTCGTACGGTCTCAAGTGCCGGACCCTTAAGACTCTCTTGTAACCTGATCAAGTTTTCTACGTCTGAAAACCCACACGCTGAATTTGAGTTTTCGTACGAGCTTATGAAGATGGGCCATTCTTCGACAGCTCCGGAGAATGTTGGCAGCTTTTTCGGCCAGACCTGTCTAGCGGCAATTTGGGCTGGTGATGGTCCACACACCGGGAATTCTCCAAGCATTGACGGCGCTATTGATGCTGATTGCCACTGCCTTTCATTCCGATCAAAATTCGCGTTCATGTTAACGGGATTGGCCACCCTTGGTTCCGCTGTATTTCGAAATGTAGCAACGCCAGCGGGCGCGAACGATGACACTCTGTGGTCTCGGTTATCCAGAGAGCCCTGAGATCGAGCTACGCTGGAAACCATCCCCAGCCCGTACGAATTCATGACACTCCCTGGCGGCTGGAGCTCTGGTAGTGATGGAACATGATGTGCTTGTTGCCTTTCGTGTGCTACTGCTGCAGGCGGAATTTGATGCTGTCGGGGTAGGACACGAGAATCGGGACGACCGGCTGGAGTTACTGGAAAACAGGCCCCTTGTAAGCCAACGTGACTTGGTCCAGCTACTGGGATCGCTTGCACACCGTAGGTTTCGAAGGCTTTCGGTCCTCCCTTTACCTCTATTTGCCTATCGATCCACTGTCTGGTCCGACTAACGTTGCTCAACTTCGAGCTTTGAGCGCTTTCCTCCTCATCATCGTCGGATTCGTCGATATACGAAGCCATGACGTCATACCTTCTTCGCATATACTCCTGCTGCATAGCATACTCTTCGTCCAAGGAGCGCTTGAGCTCCAATTCCTTCGCCTTCTTTCTCCCCGATGACACCGTGCTAGTTCCTCTGTGGCGTTGGGATCGCATCGCCAAGCAAAGCTTACAACACCACGGCTGGTCCTGGATAGAGTCGTCCACATTTGCACAGGAATAATGAAACCATTTCCCACACTCGTCACAGGCCACCATTCCACGATCGATCGATGGGGACAACTGGCACAACTCGCACACGCAGTAGGTGTCATCCAACGGTGCTGGGCGGGACATCTCGTAAGGTTCCGAACAAAGAATTTAAATTCTTTGAGAAAATGTTCGGATTAGAACTATCGGAAAAAAAACCTCTTTGAAGCAGTTTGTTGGTAACGCGCTCAAAGCTAGAAGAAATATATTTGTATAGTACATAATTGCGTGTATTGTTAATATTATTTGCTTACAATTTTAGTTTAATCCTTCAGAGAAATAATCCTCACAAATGATTTTGGCAACCCTGGCAGAGCCAATCTTGCTCCGAATATGTGCCCTTATGTTTCGACCTAGTTCATAGAGTAGTTCAGTTAATATAACGTTTTTGGTAACATCCTTACAATAAACTTACTACTGTAACGATATTACAGTGAACAAAATCGTCACATACGATGTAAGTCGGCGTACAAATAAAGGTTTTATAATGTGGATCCTATAACCTACGAAATCGAGTTAATATTAATCCATTTACCCCGCAACAAGCTTTTCATACATACAAATTCAATAGTTTAATGTATAGTTTCCACTCATTTCAATTAACTTCAAATTTGCCGCATACTCTAATTATAATTCACGTATAAATCATTTAAGATAGAAATCATATATCACGCCATCAACTAATCGACCATAAGGATGTCTTTTTCATTGTATTCCACAGTATGTCCAATTATAAATGTCCACTTGACTATGACATCAGCTCCCTATTGTGCTACCTAACCGTGCTACCATTTAAACGAGGGGTTTGATACAGTGGTCTCACAGTGGTTCGAACACCCTCCTTATCCAAACCTTAAATAGCGAATGCGTTTCATCACAACGTGGTCAGTTGTTACGATTGATCATGATTCGTTTTCATTCACTTAGGGTCGAGTAACTTCGTTTGAGTGATAACAATCTTCAATGGTAAGAATTCAATCCAACTTAGGGATGCTTCATTAACAGGAAATTTAATATCATAAAAACCTATTTACTGATGCCAATACTTTACTATACCCTATTTACCTTGTCCATATTTGCCTTCGTTGGTCGCGTCGTTGTAGGACTAAAATTGCATTGCGTAGGTACCTACTTGCACACCACCACCTCACGACTCACGGCAACGAACCGAATCGACCGCGCGCGCATCGACGAGCCGAAAAGCCGACAGCAGCGCGGCAGCACCAGCGCAGTGATAAAGCAATGAAGGAAAACCGTCGTGCGTGAAACGACTGCATCTGCTCTGCGCTACAAGCGACGAACCTTCCTCAGTCATTATCGATCGCGTTGTGGAGCAAGCTGGCTGCTTGGGTGTCGTCTGTCCCGCATCAGAGAGGCGCAAACTGTAGTGTAGAATCGAGCTAGGCGTGCACGCGTTCCATCATTCGTCACAAATCGCGCAAACAAATCACGCCGTCGTCAGTCATCCGTTCGTTTTAGTAGCGCCGATTCATCGCCAGCCAGGAGAAGTTCAAGTTCAACCGCGTGAAGATCTCTGGTGGTGCTGTTTACGCAGCAGGGTGCCACCCGTGGCCGTCCAAAGAAAGGGTGTGGTGAAAATTTCGACAGTCGTTATCAACGGCACTATAAAGTTGTATACCCCAGTTAATCGCATTACGACGGAGTCACCCGAAGAAGATGGTGTCGACAGTTCAAATTTTGATGAGCGCTTGTCTATCGCTGGTGCTATCATCGTCGTCGGAATCACTGGTGCAGGCGCAGATGACCAAAGTGAGTTATAAATCGAACATTGTGGAAGCTTGTGCTTATAGTTAGTTGGTGCGCAGTGCAGGTACCTTACCATGGGTTACGAAAAAGGTGTCGCAAATGGGTTGATTGGATGGCGGTTTTTCAATTGGTGGATAAATCAAGGAGAGTAATAGAAGTAATACAACGAAATGATGGATGGTCTTGAGCAACTAAATCGTGAAGATCGAGTGAAGCAGAACTATTTTTTGCTTATTAACCACTCGAACTAAGAAGAAACCACTAAGTTAAAGATAGTTTAATTAGATTTCTATGGAGCTGAGCTTCAAAACCTTGAACGATCGAGTGATTATCGCGCTTTTCTATTAAGAAAACATAAATAGAGTCGGAAGCATATCGTTTGGAGAACTGTAGTCGGCAGTATCTACGGTGGTCGTAATGATGGCTTTGTGCATACGTGCCGATAGTATTTAATTGCTTATTTTACTAACTGCGAAATTTATAACACAATAAATCTGATGATCTGATGAAATTAATTAATCGTAAATCTGATCCAAAGGGATAGATTTGTCATAGGAAGATATATATGATCATGATCAGCAATAACTTACCACGGTAAGTTGTCCACCCAATTGTACACCCAAAACAAGGGGAGCGTAAACTGAGTTTGAGCCTTAATGGGGAAACGCTATTTAGGAACTAGTGCGTAAATCGGGGGAGCGTTATTTTTTCAGATTCAGGAGGATAGAATTCATCCGACCTTTGACACACTACAATTATACTTACAAAGTTTCTAATCTGCGATAAGTTCTTTCGTTTTAGTTATATATTTAGATACAAACAATAATTTAGCAGTTTTGAAAAGTTCAGTGGTTCCCAACATACGGGCATGGGCCAAGCAAAGAAGTTTTTCGCATTCTGTATGCGTTTTTATTTCGTTAGTTTAACGAATGGATCTCAAGTGAAGAGTGATCTGTCACTGTTGGATGTGATAGCGGGACAAATGTATGATAGTGTTGAACTGGAATAAGGAATATGGCCAAGTTCCGGTCTGGCTTCAGTCGTCGATTTCGTCTCAACGTGATTTTGGTATGCTTCTCAATAGCTAGAACCTAAGAGACACACCTTGATATCGTTGTAATCGAAGTAGTGGCTCCGACTGGGACTCAACCTGATCCTGACCCGATGAAGTGTGATGCGAGGTGTGATTTGAGTCGTCGATTTTCAAAAACTTATTTCACAGCGTTTATGAGGCCATTTCCGGAGTAACCATATCATGCGCTTTATCCATTTTTTTCTCTATTATTTATTCCAGTAAGATACGTTATAATTGTATAAACTTTTTTTCAAGTATGGCTGTTTAAGAATTTCAGGCAATCAACCGACAATCCCAGGACAACAGGGCTTAGTTATAATATGCATACATTTTAGGGCTCCCCCCCCCCCCCCCTCCCCAAACATATTGTCACATTAACATATTATGTATGTTTGAATTCGTGCCCCAAATTTCATGATTCCCAGCACTACCAGTCTGCGGCACCATCGCTAAAATTTGGGGTTTTCAAGCGTTTTCATTATCACTACACCTAAGGTTAATCTACATGTATATGCTGTGCGAGCAGCTTCTATGCCAAATCATAGCTCTTTTCTAGGCTCCTATGTAACCAATAACTGAATAACATCTTGAGAAGGCGCTTTTTCAGCCTTTTCTCAGTTGTTAAATAATAGTTATACGTCTCAGGTTATACGACATCCCCTAATTGATCGATTAAATATAATTAGGTAATGGATACCGTGACGCAATTCATGTGAAACTGGAATTATCGCTTTTCAAATTGAATAATTAAAGCTTTTGATGCTACTTGGAATCGAACTCCCGATATCCGTATCCACTGGTCCCGATGATGTCCTCGCTGCCACACTGCTATATATAAATAGCATAGAAAATAGCCCGTTTTGTTTTACTACAGACAAGGCTTCATATCTGTGCTACAAGAAACCTTACCCAACATAATCTTGCTGCAAAAGCTTGTGAAACGTCAAACGCAATAATGTTTACATTGAACAAGCTGTGTGGTTGCGCCAACATGTTCTTCGTCACAGCTTCTAGCTGAAAGAGTGTTCTTTAAACAGCTACGAAGCGCTGCTGTTTTGTGTATTACGTATTAGGCTACATCAAAACGTACTGTATAAAAGCAGCTTGGCTGGGACTCTTATTCGATTGGCACATCTTCCGGCAAATCTTCCGGAGTTGGATTAAAGTGCAATAAAAGCATTCTAAATAATTTCACACCAAGCACAGGAGATGAATAGCTGTAAAGTATTTGTGTAGTAGCTATATATCCCGCTTAAAGATTGTTTTATCAATAATGTTTACATCCGACAAGCCGTGTTGGTTTACCAACAGTTTTTTTTTTATCACAGCTTCTAGCTATAATGATATCTCAGGTTCTCAATATAGAGCCACGGGCTACATGAATTTCTAAAGAACCAAAAGATGTGTTGCCATTCGTGTCCAAAAGAATTGCTAATGTTTTCTAGATTTTGTGTCACAAGTAATACTGATAACAATATAGCCATAACCCCTCACACTGGATTAAAATCCACTAAGCTTTACAAAATAATTAGATTTTTAGTAGTAACCTTATGACGCTTTCGGCCATTTACACCACCATGGGTGCTCTGGACTGAAAGTTACTAAGTTAAGATGCTCAATCTGAAAATACTTACACTTCCTCCAACACTATTGGTTCTTAGGAAATTTGCGTGGCTTTTCACCATAAACTGGCAACCAGTGAATTTTGCAACACAATTGTAAGCATAGTGAGGCCTCTTGAGTTGTACAATCCCAGTAATCACAAGCTAAGAAGCTTGTTAGAGGTTGCTCTTCGGCCTTCTAAGCAGCTTCATTTTTAAGTAATTTCGGAACTTGAAAGTTCTCATAAGCCTTCTAAGCAGCCTCTGATTGAAGTTTCTCAAAATGAATGTAAAAACAAAAATGTAAATTTCAGATTCACCACAGCTGTATTGTTTACTTGTATTGCCGCGAAACATGACCAATCTTCTTTTTCTCTGTTCGGAACATAACCACTGCGACCAATATTTGATCTATTGTTGTATGTCTCGTGTTCTTTGTACACTGAAGTTTTTTTTTACAACGGTAATGGTACCGCGTAAAAAGAACGCGTTATTTAAAAAAAACGTCGTAAAAAACCGCGTTATTTCAAAAAACGTCGTAAAAAAGTCAAGTCACGTTAGATGTAATCCTGACTGATTTGCGCGTGTTTTTGAAAAAAAAAACTCGGTTGTTTTTTCGACGAGTTTTGAAATAACGCGGTTTTTTACGCGGTGCCGAGTAAAAAAAAACCGTGTAGAAAAACTTCAGTGTATAATGCATGTCGTATTACTTTATCACCATTGGGAAGTTACAAAGTATTCGGTTTTGTTACAGCAGTCATTTTCAACTCTCGAAAGTAAGGATTCTGATTGATGGGTTCCGTTCGTTCAAGAAATGATACCGATATTTACCAAGCATCGGAACCCTAGTCCCTACTGCTTCGAACCAGTGAATACCGAATAAAAGATTAGGATTACTAATCCATTTTTTCCTTGGCTCAAGATCCATCTCGGCCAGAACCAAACCGAGACCTATCACTTTTACCAGGGTATGAAATGTAATACCGTATTACCCCGCTAATACGACACCGACTGCTGTCGAATAACCGGGATAAACTTTTAATTCGACAAACTGGTCACCCTACACCATTATGCTCATTAAAATTTGGCAACTCTATTTTTGTTTTTGTTTTGATTTCCGGATTTGTTATGAAACATAATTTTAACAGACATTGTGGTGGTGCGAATGAAAAGCTCGTTCTTTCTACGATTGTTGCCATCCTCAGTTCATTCCGGTTTGTCTTCAGGCGATTTGGGTGTCGAATAGCACCAACTCAGAACTTCCGGAATTAGCGGCTACAAGAGGAGCTGCTGCGGGTGCGATTATAAGCGCAACATCAAACTGTTTTGCATTTACAGTGCACATCGCTGTGACATCTGAACACTTTTTAATTCGACATGTGTCGTATAAGCGGGGTACGAATTAAAAAGTGTCGTATTAAAACGTGTCGAACCAACGGGGTAAGATGGTAAAGACCAAAGTTTTTCCTTTAATTACTAAAATAGGCTGCTGCATAGTTGGATGCAGTTAGGACTTGGCAGATCTTTTACCGCAACGCAACCCAAAAAGGTGATCTACCCACGGTACGGGCTCCGTTAAGGTGAAACATCAAGAAATCCCATTGCAATTTTTCATACAAACTTTAGAGGGACAAATCTGACAAACAAAGCATCGAGCCAAGCCGCACTTGTTTTTCCTGGCTTTGCTCACTTGCTAAAAGAGGCAGCTTTTACAAATCGAGAGCATTTGTTTACGAATTTTCATGATTGGTGTTCTTGAAAACGTGAGTATGGGACCAAGTCGGCCATTGTGGCAGCCATGTTTGTATTCTCTGAAGTTTCTCCTTAAAGATCGATCATGTTTTAAACCCCCTCAACCATTCATCCATCAGCGCGGGTCGCCTGACACCTTGGATTGTGGTTACCTGTTTGGTGGACTTTTACCCCCGGAACAGGTGGTTCGTAGTGCTATTCGATGACCAATCTTACTGAACATGACACGCTATTGGTGTAGATTTGAACCGGGTACTTCTGCGTGATAACCTGCTGCCGTACCGCTGTGCTGCTATAGATACTTGGTATGATGAAGTTAATTGCGCTACTGCACAAGTGTACAAATCCAGGTGTCGACAGAGCATTGATTCAAGTCAGATTTCACTCGCTTATGAACTTCATCTATTAAAAATTTTTAATAAAATTTTTTGTGCTATAATAACAATAAAATATCCTAAGCACATCAAGTTACTGAAATGAACTTCTAAGAACTTTGAAGTTATCTAATAAAGTTCGGATATGTATCTTAAGCAGCTTTCAAAGTGCTTAAGTAGCTAACAATGAGCCTTGCTGGAACTTGTGTGGGAAGTTCCAACAAGGCTCATTGTTAGCATCTTAAGCAGCCAGAAAGTTCCATTCGGAACTTTATCGGAACTTCGTGGAACTTGAAGTGCATTTTGTCTTGGAAAGTGGAACTTATGGGAACATGTTTCTTGAGACGCAGAATTTGAAAACTATTTTCACTTTCTTATCGCGCTTTCGATTCTTGAGAAATGACTCGTGATCTCTGCTTCAGAAACACTGGTCTGCACGGTGTACAACATTTAGAAGGTGATATCTTCCGGAAAACTGACAGTTTTTTGATGACGTAATTCAAATCGTTTAGAGGCGATCTAGTACTCCACATCAATTTGATCATGTGAAGAACGATTAGAATGACTTCACATGTTTATATCCAAAATGTACACTCCCGTTCAAAAGTTTGGGGTCACCCCCTCAAAAACATGTCATTTTTTTAGGCCCATATCTCCGCCAATTTGCGTCCGATTTCAAAACCCTAGGTTTCATTCAAAAGATGATGAGTCAAAGAAACTTTGAACATGATTTAAAAGAAACTTTTTAAAAAAAAATTGTAGGTAAACTTAACCCAAAGTTGCCAAATTTTCTACAATATGAATATAAACTTACGGCAGTGTCGCTGGAAGTTGGGTAGACCAAATTTTAAGATGAGAGCGGTAATATGACCCATTTTCTATTAGCTTTCAACTGCTTTTTACAGAACTTAGCTAAAAAATCTAGAAAAAAGTTATTAAGTAAATTAATCCTTGATGTTATCGACCAAAAGTTTGGGGTCACCCCTCAATATGATGTATCGGCCAAAAGTTTGGGGTCACTTTCGTAAAACATGGAAAAGTGATTTGGTGATATCATCGTCATTTATAGTTCAATTTCAATTATTTTTGGCTCATTTCAAAGATTATTAACTAAATTTACGTTTGATGTCTTTAACTTAACGTACTTAACGATTTTTGTATATAAAAATGTTATGTAAAATTAGCACATTTTACCACGCTTCAAAAAATGAGGCAACTTTACGTTAAGTTTTAGTATGTAAATTTCAACAAATATGTGTGGTTCAATGTCTATGCAGTAAGTATCATTCATTTTGTTTCAAATAAGCCAAGAAGAATTAAAATTGAATGAGAGATGACAAAGATATCAACAAATCACTTTTCCATGTTTTACGATAGTGACCCCAAACTTTTGGCCGATACATCATTTTGAGGGGTGACCCCAAACTTTTGGTCGATGACATCAAGGATTTATTTACTAAATAACTTTTTTTTTCTAGATTTTTTAGCTAAGTTCTGTAAAAAGCAGTTGAAGGCTAATAGAAAATGGGTCATATTACCGCTCTCATCTTAAAATTTGGTCTACCCAACTTCCAGCGACACTGCCGTAAGTTTATATTCATTTTTTAGAAAATTTGGCAACTTAGGGTTAAGTTTACACACAAAATTTTTTGAAAAAGTTTCTTTTAAATCATGTTCAAAGTTTCTTTGACTTATTATCTTTTGAATGAAACCTAGGGTTTTGAAATCGGTCGCAAATTGACGGAGATATGGGCCTAAAAAAATGACATGTTTTTGAGGGGGTGACCCCAAACTTTTGAACGGGAGTGTATGTTTACATAGGTTACTAGCCTGCCTTGTGATATTTATGCCGTGCTGGTCTGTGTAATACCACTATATTGTAATACATGTAAACGAGCATTAGACGCAGAGCCCGAAAAAAAATCTCACCCTTACCTTGATCATGAAAAGTTCGCGTGGCCCGTCACCCAATATTGGTAATCATTAAATTTTGCAACACTGCTGGTGGTAGTGATCTTTGAGACAGACAATTTAAGAAACGATTTCAAATTTCCATCATATGACATGTTAGACAAACTGACTCCGAGTCCACACTATGAACATTTCTCGTTAGTATGGCAGTGAGTGTTCATGGTGTGGGCTCAGTTTTCAGTCAGTTTTGCATTTTATACCGCAGACTCGTTACTTGATCTGTGGCTTAGTTGGATAGATCGTCGGTCTAGTGAATACGGAATCGTGGATTCGAACCTCACCATAATGCGTTTTTTTTAAATAATCTCTTAATCTGTGAATTAAAAATATTCTGTGCCTTCTAATTAATTACAAGCTTTTCCAGTATGTTATCAACCATATTTGGTAAAACTTTCAAAATGTGTTTTTGTTTTCTTCCTGAGAGTTATGACCAGTTTTGTAAAAATTGTCCAGATGTGCCATATGAGGGTTTGGCTGGGGTTGGTGGTGATACTAGTTTTCTCAAACCAAAATATCCAAAAATGCCGAAGATAGACGAAAAAAACCGCAAAAGCTTCAGTGAATTTGCTGACTTTTTGTGAGATATTCTGACTTTTTTTTTGTTTTCCACTGGAGTTTCCCGGAAAATTAGGCCACCCATTTTTTTTTTTATCAATTAAGTTTTTGTTCATATTCATACGAATTCTATTATTGTGAAAAAGTCTGATTTTTCCAAGTGCTCAAATATTTCGTCTGGCAAAAATCTGTTATATTTATTGAGAAAAGATTTAATTTAGAGAAGTACAAAATTAAATAAATTCACTCCTGCTGATCAGCTGTGCAAGTGCGCAAAGCGAGTAGTCAATTCTATCAGAAACTTCGTTTTGGTAGTTCTGAAATATGCGGGAATGGGTAGTATTATTTTAGTTGTTTCAGATGCAATTTTCTGTTCATTCAAAGCTTCATTCAGATGCTATAGTTAGAAATTTCTCAATCAATACTTTAGGAACTCAACATCTTTAAAACAAGTCAAGTAATTTGCCAGACTAACCCTCGAGCGATCGCGCTGTTGTATTTTGTACAACACGTTGAAAAAATCTCTCTTTTTGTACTCAGCATTAGCGTGGTGCAGGCGGTGGTGGCCAACCACGCGAGTTAGGAATGGTTAATAAAATCATTACATTCTCGTAGCATTTCTTTAGCACTCGAATTTTCCAAAGAAGTTTGTCTGGAATCGAATAACTACAAAAAAATTCAGTATTCCCATAAAGTGCCGCAGGATTTTCAGCAGATGCTTCAACTGAAATCTCTCAACAAATTCTTCAACCACAAATTTTAGAAAGGAAAGTTGCGATAAATTATAAAGCCACAAAGCCGTAAATGAAAGTATCAAAACCTACAATAATAACATAATACGTAGATATTTCTGTATGGAACAGTTTCGTAATAAAAATGTATGTCATTTTGTGTCTTTGTGGCTAAACAAACGACTGTGTGGCCACGAAGCGAAAACATCACTGCCGCCGCCGATGCCGGCCATCACCTTGAATGAGTCAGTGGATCAGTAAGGTAGTTAAAATCGGCGCCTTTTAATGGCGTTCGTTTTGTGGATTTGTCACATCCGAGTTCTCAGCGTGCACACTTTTACAGTTTTTGTAGTTTTTATTTGTTTTCGACCGCGTCGGTTGCAAATTTTTGGTAAGCTACCGGCTAGGCCACTGTTGTAGTCAAACCACAGACAAACAGACGTCTCACTCTACTCACTTCTCATCGTTAACATTTTTAACGGTTAGTTCAAATATTTTGTAGTTCGCAAATCACTCGGTTACGGCGCTCGCATCGTTTTTGCTCCTGTTTGACGTTTGCTCACTACTGCCACCTACTGAGTAGTTTGCGTAACACAGCCTAGTTAGCATTGGGCGATTATGTTTTCGAGACGATGGTTTTTATCGCAATTTGTTCCAAGTGATACGTCTGTTTGTCTGTGGTCAAACTATACTGGTGTACATCAGTCTAAATTAAGATACCCATGCTTCGTTGGGCTTAAATGTGAAACTTCGATTTAGGCGGGGTCATACCGTGACGTGACGGTTAGAAGAGATGACTTTGAATTTATTGGGTTTAACCCTCAATGCCATACACCTTTTGGAAGTAAGATTGACCCTCCGTACAGTACCTAATCGTTTTCCCAATGACACAGAAAAATTGCAGTTAAAATTTCACATAAAGGAAGCTCGCTAGCGATGCAAGTGCACGTTTCAGTAATAACGAAACCGGTCCTGCACCCGTAGGCTTTCTCACATTTGACAGCCAATGCAATACTTCCTGAGAGCTTTGGCGTATTTGGAAAAACGACTAATTTTCTCGTGTCGTTTTCCGCAACAGTTTTGATGCGTGTCAGCGTCAGTTGGTGGTTCCTTCTTTCAAACGGTTTACCGTATCTGTCGGTTACCAGTCAAAAGCTTGGTCATGACCGTATCTAAGGAATGTGGCGCGAAGCTGCACGTCAACCTAATACGTTTTGAACTGCTAAGCAGTGCTTAGTTGCTCGAAATAGGCCATATTTTTAAAACGTGAATTACTTTAGTCGGCGTAACCATGAAGCTAAGTATATTTTTTCATTGGAAATAAAAAAAATGGGGCAAATTATGAAGAGTCTCGATTATAGTTTGGCTAGATAGCTGTAGATTTAGAAAGGCAAAGAAGTATGTATAGGATTCCAATGAGAAAAAACCCAGATTTATCCACCTAGTGGTGATAGTGCCTTTCTCGTCGAATATGCACTCATGATCTTTCCGTCGACGCAATCAATCTTGCCTTAGAGTCAGTGATCAGCCCCAAATCTCTATGCTTTGGTAATGGACGAGAAGAGGGAAATGCTCATAAGAGCGATCTGGGACTGTACCACCTACGAATTTCTGAATCATGAGAATACTTTATTTAGAAAATCAAGAATTTTATCAAGGTCATCATCGAATTGGGGCACTTATTCCGACGTTATATTCAACGTATGGGCAGAGCTGAAAGTATCAGTCCTTTCAGTTGACTGCTTGACCACCTTCACTGGAGGCTGATTCATACCAAGATGACAATTACTAGCCAGGATTAAACTTTTTCCACAGAACACTTTGACAAAGTTTTATCTGCACATTTTATGCTATATTTTATTATCATTGGTTGCAAAATTCATGTAGAATTTATAATGTAGTAATTTGAATTGCCAATGCTATATCACATTCAAATATCAACCACATTACAGAGCTCGCCCTCCAGCCGCATCAAAATTTTGCGTAGTAATTTTAGACGCAAATAAAGATTTAAAAGAATGTTCCGGGCTGATGCGCTTAAATTTTAATGTTTCCATCAGCGATGCCAGATGATTTTCTGTATCACTTGTTCAAAAATCTGTATCCCATACAAAATTTGGGTGAAAAATCTGTATCCTATACAATTAAAAAATCTGTATTCCATATAAACGCAATCTGTACGGATGCTCAAAAATCTGTATAATACAGATAAATCTGTATATATGGCATCCCTGGTTTCCATACAACGTTGATCCATCCTACTGTAAATTTACGTCTCAGGAAACTAAAATGGTGTGACTTGATGAGATCGCTTTAGTTTTTTTAGGTTTTTGGTTCTTTTACACATATCTATCGCTTGCATTCATTTAGTTCACTTTCGTAATTTCGCTAATGCACCCAACGCTGCTTCTGCAACACCACCGGTAGCCTCTTATGTAATCTGAGTATATTTTGTATTGCTTACGAGACCCCCGGAAATGATTCCGGAACACTACCGGTATATTCAAATGTGATCTGAGTTTATGAAATCTGTTAATCAGGTTACCCGGAACTAAAAACACTACCGGTAGTAACTTCTGTGGACTGTGCCTATTTTCTTATCATCCATGCATCAGGTTACTGACAAAAAAAGCGATTTGATGTACCGCAAGCATGGGTTTGATTCACTTTTATGTATGTCCACTTCCAGTGGGACACCCTTAACCGGTACCGGAAAATTTACATGGTTCATTTTTACATTTGACCAATTCCGGCGGGACACCTGAAACCGGTTGTGGAATACTATCGGCGGTCTCTAACGTAATCTGAGCTGGTTTTTTTGAAAACCTTTCATCTGCTTATCGAAAAACCGCGATTTGAAGAAGTGCATGCATGGAGTTGGGTTCCCTTCTACATTTGACCAAATCCAGAGGGACACCGGGGCACTACTAGTTTCCCAAACATGATCTGAGATATTTTTTTCTTGGTAACCGTTCATCAGGATACCTTAAAAGCCATTTGATGTGTCGCGAATATTTTTTTTGGTTCTCTTTTACATTCGGCTACTTTCAGCGAGATACCTCAAATCGATTCCGGAACACTATCAGTAGTTTCTAATGTGGGCATAGCTTATTTTCTTGCTGATCGTACAAGTTATCGAAAAGGTCATGATTTGATGTGTCGCATGTATGAATTAGGCCACTTCCGGCGGGACACCAGGAACCGGTTCCGGGATGCTACCGGTTCAGATATGATCTGAGACTATTTCCCTGCTTACCGTTCCTCAGTTTATAGAAAAAGTGGCGATTTGATGTGTCACATGCATAGGTTTGGTTCACTTTTATATATGGCCACTTCCGGCGGGATACCCAGAACCAGTTCCGGAACTCTACCGGATCAGATATGGTCTACGACTATTTTCCTGTTTATAATTCATCATGTTACAGAAAAAGCGGTGATTTGATGTGTCGCATGCATGGGTTTGTTTCACTTTTAAATTTGCCCACTTCCGGTGAGACACCCGGAACCGGTTCTGCAACACTACTGGTACAGATATAGTCTGCGATTATTTTCTTATTTATCGTTCATCAGGTTATACAAAAAGCTGCAATTTGATGTGTCGCATGCATGGGTTTGATTCACTTTTATATTTGGCCACTTCCGGCGGGACACCCAGAACCGGTTTCGGAACACTACCGGTTCAGATATAATCTGCGATTATTTTCCTGCTTACTGTTCGTCAGATAATCGAAAATGCCGTGGTTAGATGGGTCGCATGCATGGGTTTGTTGCAATTTCATATCTGGCCCCTTCCTGGGGTACCGGTCCGGAACACCTAAATGGCCATAACTCCGGAACGGCTGGACCGATCTGAACCATTTTCAATAGGAAACAATGGGACAGTTTGCCGCGTCGAATGAACCATCGGTCGTTGAAATCGGATCATATTTACTATCCAAAAGTGAGGTGACATTTTTGTACACATACACACATACACACGCACACACATACATACACACACACATACATACACACAGACATCATCTCAACTCGTCGAGCTGAGTCGATTGGTATATAAGACTTGGCCCTCCGGGGGTTCTATCAACATTTCATTTTTGGAGTGAACATATAGCCTTTCGGTACACCTTGGTGTACGAGAAAGGCAAAAACGATGCAAAAACGCCAATGGATCTTCTTTAGCGAAACGATAGAATCAGTGTTCAAACGTCTTGCTTGATTCAATCGAATTTTCATGAGTGTCACACAGATGTTTAATCTTTAGTTCATTCCTTGTCAAATATTTGACCCTGTATTCCTGAGGCCTTGCAACTTTGCAGCTCTGCCATTTGGGAATGGATGCATGAACAAGCTTCATGTTCACACATAGCCTGCCATATATTAAAACGTAACACCCAAGATGTCTCACAATTTAAATTTTCATATCAATTTGCAGTATGCTATATACACTATATTATAGTAGCTGAAATCAACATTAGTTATATTTAAAACATTTGTTAGAAATGTTGAATAGCAATCTATTCAGTATAGTTCTGTAGATCTGCTTAGAAATAAGAATTCCATTATTTCATTTCATTTGTTCAGTATAGTTTGTTGTGTGTTGTTGCTTAATTCAACTGAACAGGTAACTTTCCTAAAATCCACGAAGCGGAGAAGAGACCAATGTTCATAAGTTGCTTTGAATATACTAAGGCCTGCGGTTTCTCCAACTTGGACAATTTAAAACGACTCCAAGATTGTCTTCAAGAAGATGCTCTCGAGGCGGCCCGGAGCCGATTGGTTCTTCCGGAATCGGTGCCGAATGTCATCAATGACCTACACTCCCGATCAAAAGTTTGGGGTCACCCCCTCAAAAACATGTCATTTTTTTAGGCCCATATATCCGCCTATTTGCGTCCGATTTCAAAACCCTAGGTTTCATTCGAAAGATAATAAGTCAAAGAAACTTTGAACATGATTTAAAAGAAACTTTTACAAAAAAAAATGTATGTACAAAAATCGTTAAATACGTTAAGTTCAAGACATCAAACGTAAATTTAATAAATTATCTTTGAAATGAGCCAAAAAGTACTAAAATTGAACTATAGATGCCGAAGATATCACCAAAACACTTTTCCATGTTTTACGAAAGTGACCCCAAACTTCGGCCATGACATGAAGAGTTAATTTACTTAATAACTTTTTTTTCTAGATTTTTTAGCTAAGTTCTGTAAAAAACAGTTGAAAGCTATTAGAAAATGGGTTATATTAACGCTCTCATTTTAAAATTTGGTCGACCCAATTTCCAGCGACACTGTCGTAAGTTTATATTCAATTTTTAGAAAATTTGGCAACTTTGGGTTAAGTTTACATACAATTTTTTTTGAAAAAGTTACTTTTAAATCATGTTAAAAGTTTCTTTGACTTATTATCTTTTGAATGAGACCTAGGGTTTTGAAATCGGACGCAAATTGGCGAAGATATGGGCCTAAAAAAATGACATGTTTTTGAGAGGGTGACCCCAAACTTTTGATCGGGATTGTACGTCAGATTTTTGGCAGACCGGAAAAACAAAGGCCACAGGCTGACCGCTTGAAAACCTTCATGAAATTTGGAATAAGAGTAAAGTAGTTTGGCGATCACCTGAAGGCGGCTAAACTGGCTATAACCCTATGCTTGTCCAGGAGCTGGTGGATTTTATGGACGAAATTGTAGCAGACGCTTCCGAGGTGTCAGAGTTCCCGACATTCTTTCTGACTGACAGCCGTGATCAACCATCACAATCCGAAAAAGAGAAATCTAAGCGGAAGGAGTTTATGCTCGTCCACAACACTTTGTCCGGCCGGATCTCTCGGTTCCGTTCAAAGGAACCAAACCATGCTTCGTCTGTAAAAGGACGGATCACAAACTGCGCGTCTCTAACGACTTCAAGAAGCTCATGAGTATATCGAACAGACTAAAAGTCATCTAGCAACACAAACTCTGTACTTTAGATTGCTCGTTACTTTATGGAAGTCACCTAAAAAAAATTGGAAAGAAACCCTGAAAAAATCCCAAGAGAAACACCGGGAGAAATCCCTGTGAGGAATACCTGAAAGATTGCCGGAAGAAATCAATGAAATAATCTAAAAATCCCGGGAGAGATCCCTGAAGGAATTTCTGGAAAAATATTTGATGAAAAATCTGAATGAATCTCGAGTGAAATCTCTAGAGGAAAGCAATCCCTGATACATTCTCGGAAATAATCCGTGAAAGAAACCCGTGATAAATCCCATAAGTAATACTGGAAGAAAAACAGGAATCCCGGAAGAAATCATTTCTTCATTTTCGGTTTCTGTAATGGTTTTTTGGTTTCGGAAACAGTAGGTTGTTGGCCTCAGGTTCCCTATCCACCGTGGTGGGGCTGCCACCTAAGGTATAGCTTCCGGTGGAGGAGCATTTCATACTCAACCGCTGGATGCCAGAATAGACGCTGCCGTTTGAGCCGCACCTCCTTGGTGAACAGATACTCGAGGCGTACCTCCTCAATCTAGCTGAAGTAAGAAGGCCAACAGTACCCAGGCTGCACTACCAGCTAAGCACACAACTCTTAGCTGGCGGTCTTTGTCATCGCTTGACCCGTGGAAGCATGAGGTAGGAACTTGTAAGGACCAGAGCTATGTTTGACGCTCTCCTTTTCGACTTACCGTTTTGCAGGAAGGAATCCGTGATACAATGTTGGAAAATATTCCTGATGGCAAGGTTGCGACCATTCATTTGCAAAGATTTACATTCATTTGCTATTATCTCAGTTTAGAAGCATGCTATCGAAAAACAATGTATGGATGAATTTAACCTTGTAATTTTATCTGAAAGTTTGCCGAATATCATTGGGGTCGCAAACGTATACCAAAGTCGTGAGCGAGCTGTGAAGGCAACTCTCGACGCGGTGAATGTAAATTTCATTCGCGCTGTGGAAAGTTGCCTTCACAGCTCGCTCACGACTTTGGAATGCGTGTGCGACCCCAATGATATTCGGCAAATTTTCAGATAAAACTACAAGGTTAAATTCATCCATACATTGTTTTTCGATAGCATGCTTCTGAACTGAGATAATTGTAACAAGTGTCAGTGTAACGTCCAGTATTGATGAGATTTGTCGCGTTTAGTATTCGTTAAATTTTGTTAAAAAAAAAGAAAACGTTTGTAGTTAGGTTAAGTGTAACGTCCCAAAAACCCCACGAACGCAGCCATCACTACACTGCCCCATGTAAGGACGACAGTAGTTCCGCTAGCCACCACCAGGCTGCACAGGACTGCACGAATGAGCGGCCATGGGGGTGGCGAAATAGGCGGCCATGGGAGGCGAACTGGGTGGCCATCATGAGGAGGATGCACGACGGGTCAATGGCCAAAGGTGCGGGGTCAACGAGCTTGGATCCAACAGATCATTAGCCTGGTAATCTTCAGAGCCAACAGTCGAAGTTTTGAAAAGTTATTAGAAGCAGAAGTTATTTGGAGAAAAGTGTAGTTGGAGAAGTGAAAAGAAGTTTTGGAAAGCACGGAAAAGTGGAAAGAAGGAGAAAAGGAAAAAGGAGAAATTAGAGTGATCTGGACATCCAGGTAAACCCCGTAGAAATAAACCCGAACCTAGCCCATCCGTACAGTGCCTAACCCGCCATTGCGATTCTCCCATTGTGCCCACAGGACCTCGCGGTTTTTATTTTAAAACCGAACTTTGCGGTATCTTTTGGAGCCATACCGCAGCGTAGACGCTACTCACCTTTTTGTAGTGCGTCCGCATTACCCCTGTACCCGATACAACCATCAAGCGCGCCGACGAACCCAGGCTTTTTCCAGTGACTCTACGGATCACTGAAGCCTCGAGTCCGTCAACACACTCGAGGGGCGCACGGGACAGGAGGAAGGTCCGCGAGAGGCTGCAGCCAACGGAAGAGAGAGGAAAGGAGAAGAATTGCCCGCCCCCTGGCCCAGGAAGGAGAGAAGGAGCTAGTGGACAGGCGAAAGGAGCGGCAGCGTAGGCGTGCAGTGTGCGGGGCCCCGAAGAACGAAGAAAAGTGAAGAAAGTAAGGTAGGACTAGTCCGTAAGAAAGTGGGAGGCGTCGTCCAGTGTTGAGGGCGGACGCCAAGAAGTTAAAAGGAAGGCAGTTAGAAGGGGGAAAGTAGGACGTCAGGAAGTAGGAATAAAAGTGCACGAGACCGACAATACAGGGAGTTTTCTTAATCGAACCTATAAGTGTTTTCTTTCGCGGAGTGTCACGAGCGTCTTGCCGACCCTGAGGCTTGAAGACGGGGGTTTCATCCTTGCTGGGAGTAACACGGCCCTTGCTAAGTTACATAATAGCAAATGAATGTAAATCTTTGCAAATGAATGGTTGCAACCTTGCCTGATGGAATCCCGAAAGAAATCGTTGAAGAAATCCCGGGAGGAATTGCTGTAAGAATCCTGGTAGAAATTTCGAACGGAAGAATCCCAAAAACCTCAAGGAAAATCCTGAGAAAAATTGCCGGAAAAACCATAAAAGAATCTCTGGAGAAATCTACGGAATTCTTTGGAATTTCTGAAAAGAGAAGGAAGAAATTTCTAAGAAAATCGAGAGACATTCCTGAACGAATCCAGTGACAGACACATCATTGAACAAATGCTGGAAGAATCCCGAAAGGCTAAATAAATACGGGAATGAATCCTTGAAAGAATCTCTGAATGAATCTTGGTGAGAATCCCTAAAGAAAACCCGGGAAAATCAACAATCATTGAAGGAATTTTGAGAGGAATCCTGAAGAAATCCCGGAAGGAATTCTTGAAGGAAGCCCGAACGAAATCCCTGATTGATTCCCGAGAGAAAACGCAATCCTTGAGAAATCCCTGATAGAATCTCGAGAATAATCCGCGAAAGAATCGGGAAGGAATCTCTGAAAAAAGAACCTAATTGGATTTCAGGATGAATCAATGAAGGAATCCCTGATGGGTTAGTGGGAGGAATTGCTGATGTAATGTCGGAAAATAATTCTGAAGGAATCTCGGGAGAAATTATCATCGGAATTCTAGAATAAAAAGTCCTGAAAGAATCCTGGGCAGGGGCCTATATCGTCGAAACCAAAACATGACGCTGAAAGCGAGCGCCCATCAGCATCGCACGGACGCCGACGACGGGAACATTCACAACAACATCCAAGCGCTTCGCTTCATCCGTCTCTTTTGTCGCTTTCTTCGACGCAACGACGGGCGGCGGCTCATTTTCACACCGACTGGGCTTCAAATGAAATTTTCAAATTATCTAAAATGTATGTTTGCTTATTTTTTTTTATGGGTAATAGTCTATTTCAGTAAAATATACATAGCATACATCAACATTACACAGATTTGTCGGTTGTTACACTCATTAATTGAGTTATAACAGAGAAATTCATTCGATGTCGAACGAGCGTGCGTGAGCTTGTGAGTGCGAAACAAAGCGGCATCTGCGACGGCGCAGCACCGTCGGCCCATCGGTGGCGATGACAGTCGGACTGGGCGACGACGACGGCGCCTTGCTTCCATTGACGATTGAAAGCATTGTTTACAAACTTCACCTGAAAATTTCAATTGAAATTGAAAATGTAGGGCCCTGATCCTGGGGAATCCCTGAAGGAATGCCTTAAGAAATCCCTGAAGGAATTCCAGGAGAAATCCCTTAAGAATACCCAGGAAGTATTATTATCCTAAACCGTTCACACCTAAATCTGGACACAGAAAAATTATTCTAGAAAAACAACAGAATGTTCTTGATCCATATTTTAAAATTCATATTATAGACAAATGTACTGCCGTGAATCGCATATCTGTCCCATTTGCATAGGATCTCCAGCAAACATGGGACTGATTTGCGATTTACGGCAGTGTAATACTCAACACCACAGCATATAGACTTATATGGATTTGATTCCATTAGCTGCTGCGCGCACTTTCTTGTTAACACCTTTCGTGAAGCTTTGCACGGTGAACTTGTCGATTTACTTCTAAACAATATGTCACTGAGAACAAAACTATTGGATCGTTGACACCTCTAAACTGCTTTTTGAGGTCTTCCTTCACCATAGACCAGTAATAGATCAGTATGATTCAATTGGTCGCAGAAGTGGACGGTTTGGTGAATAACAATTCTTGGTTTGTTTTCTTTTTATGGTACTAAGTGATTGTATCTTTAACGTAATGGCAACTGGCCAAATCTGACCAGAACAAGGTTGTTTTTTTGTTTAGAAAACGTAAGAGACGCTTTTGACGCCATTCTTCAGAAAAAAAAAATTAACGTAACGTAACAACATGTTACAAAAATCTGAAATTTTAGCTCTCACAAACATACTGCTTGCGGAATTTGGTTTTAAATTTTCGTTTCAGACGTTCAGGATCTTCTTTATGTTAACTTAGTTGTGTTAAAATTCTGTCCTGTGAGATATTCGAACTTTCTGAGGCAGTATGGTTCATCGTCCATTACAACTCAACGGAATTTTGGAAGAACTTGTTAATAAAAAATACGAATTTTCAAAGCTTTTGTGCAAAACAGATTTCCTGCGTGCTAACTCAGATGGTGCCATTCTGAACACGAAAGGTGATTTGAAGAACAATGTATTTTATTTTCGTTCGTCTATGTATCAGTCATGAGCATAGAAAGTTTCATCCCATTACGTGGTAATTAGACTAAGAAACGGGATAAATACTTTGTCCGGATTTTGGTATGGACGGCCTTTAAATGACATTTGATTATGCTCAGAACAGTTGGAGTTCGGAGTACTTAAGATCAGAGATAAGGTTGGTTTACGGTGAAAAAGTATCGCTTGAAGCTGAGGGGAGTTTCAAGAGTGTTAAAAAGTGAGAGATGAGGAGGGGATGTAAAATAGCATAAATCATTATATATAGGGTCTTGTATCATTTGGATACGTGTACCTATTTTGAGCTTTTGTCGTTAAGACTAAGTCAATTTCAAATCATTTGATTCGAACTTTTGAGTATGATACTGGACGTATCTCACCGTGTGCCAAAGATTAAGTTATAAGATATAGAAATGACTTAGTTATCGCGACAAGTGTCCAAAATAGGTTCACCTGCCTAAATGGTCCACGACCCTAGATGCAATTTTTTGTGTTTATGTTATGATATTTACACTCACGGGCTGGGACGCAACCTCCTGTCAAATTTCCATTCATGAAATGAGCGATCAGCTGATCCGAAACGTCTCGTAAAATGGCTCATTCATGTTTGCACAGCCTCATGCAGCTATGTGCTGTCAAGTGTGAGTTCAATGTTTGTTTAAGAATCTCCAAGAGCTTCCGTGACCTCTGAAATTCCCCTGAAGCTTACAAAAAAATCACTCACGTTCCCCAGCCATCTGTCAACCGATTTGGGTTGTCTTAAAAATTCTATTGAAATCCTATAAATATTTATATCATTACGATTGGCTACCGAACATTTGGCTTCCGAGATATCTTTCGAGGAGTACTTGGGACTAATACAACTTAAACTTTCGAGATGTTTGGCAAAGTGTATCATATGTCAATTTCTTGATTTTGCTTTGGCTGACCAAGCCATGTGGGAAATTACACTGTTGAAAATGCTTTGACATCCATGTGCACAACAGAACACGTGCTCGATGAACAAATTGAGATTTGAAATTATGAAAAGAAATCCACGTACTCCGGTGAGACTCGAACTCACGACTCCCAATTCGCTAGACGGGCGCTTCTATTCCTTCAAGCTACGGAGTCACTCGACTATCTCCGTCGCCAGCAGGCCTAGAACTGAACTCGATTCCACAATCGCACATGGTTATCTTCTTTTCACAATCCAAACCCCCTTCGGATGGGATTAGATGAACATCTAACACATTGTCTGTTGTGCACATGTATGTCAAAGCGAGAGAGGAAGTTATTTTTTAATTGTCGAGAGCTTCGGGCACTGCCTCCCAATCACTTATTGGTATGGCAATTAGTGTGCAGTCGGACTCTCGACGGGTCGGTCCTCGGCTTGGCTTGGTCAGCCAAAGCAAAATCAAGAAATTGACATTTGTAAGGTGCTACGGTCACCCTTACCGTATTCGGTCGGCCGAGGACCGACCCGTCGAGAGTCCGACTGCACACTAATTGCCATACCAATAAGTGATTGGGAGGCAGTGCCCGAAGCTCTCGACAATTAAAAAATAACTTCCTCTCTCGCTTTGACATACATGTGCACAACAGACAATGTGTTAGATGTTCATCTAATCCCATCCGAAGGGGGTTTGGATTGTGAAAAGAAGATAACCATTTGCGATTGTGGAATCGAGTTCAGTTCTAGGCCTGCTGGCGACGGAGATAGTCGAGTGACTCCGTAGCTTGAAGGAATAGAAGCGCCCGTCTAGCGAATTGGGAGTCGTGAGTTCGAGTCTCACCGGAGTACGTGGATTTCTTTTCATAATTTCAAATCTCAATTTGTTCATCGAGCACGTGTTCTGTTGTGCACATGGATGTCAAAGCATTTTCAACAGTGTAAAGTGTATCATAATAAATATCTCAGCCGTCTATCAACAGATTCGGGATCCCTTAGCACCATCCTAGTAGAATGCTCTGAAATTTTGGACATTTTGTTACCGAGATATCGTTCGAAGAGTACTTGGGAGTTATACAATTAATCTTTGAGATTTTTGACAAAGTGTACTGCCGATGATCGCATATCAGTCCGCATATGCTGCGTTTCCTATTCATATGGGACAGTTATGCGATCTATGCCGCCAGTAAACCAACTGGGGCACGAAATGAAACATGAAATAACATCTTTGGTTACCGAGATATCTTCCAAAGGGTACTTAATATTGCTTAACTACCTAAGTAATAATTCAAAATCATTCATAAGCATGAGCGTTGATCAAATGTTCTACAAAAGCGCCGACAGTTGAACAAGAGTATATGTCGAACAAAGTTGCGAATAAATGCACAATTTTTAACCATATTTCTGCACATTGAATAATTAATCGAACAGAAGTTTAAAGAAAGTTGTTTAGGTATTCACTTCGTCTGCCTAATATTGCTTTAATAATGACAGAAAACAAGCTGCTTCCGACGCATTAGATGCCGTTATTCCACATATAATCTACAATGGAACAAGTAGTTTATTAAAAGTTTAACAACTTTTGCATGATCATTTTATTCAATTGCAATAATATAGCTTAACAACAAGATGTAACCAGGTTTCTTTAGAACATATGTTACGCTTTTATTCAATCAATGTTGATTAGCAGTGGAACTGTGTTACTTAATTATCGTTGTTCGCCATGCTCTCATTTGTAAACACGATTGCTGCTTAGCAATCTAAGAAGAGCGTCTGCGGCTACCAGCTACAACACCAAACAAATATGTAGCAGCAGATCAAAATATTACACTTTCAAAATCATTCTGACTCACCTTTTGCACTACACGCTCCAACCACAACACAACCGCCAACAGAAACACCGAAAGGCAGCTGAAGTGGCTCCTGGGCGGCTTGTATTGACGAGTAGAATACTCACTCTGGTGCTACTGGTCGAACCGGGATCAGCTTCCGAATAATCCAATTCTATGGCTGCTTGGAGATATGCACCAGCGTCACACTTTTTTTTTTCCTTCTGATACAAAACAGGAGCGGAAAAAATAAAACTAAGTTCACTTGTTCCGGCGTACAAACAAAAAAATGTTCAAAGAGTTACCAAACTTACAACACAACACCGTGAATGACTGACGGGCTGACAGATATATCAGCATACATGCCTTATGATTAAACGTTGCGGTTACAATTATTCAAACATTGATCAGCTTCAATGTTTATGAGGACAATTTGTTGAATAAAATACTTAAGCAATGTTTAAACAACATATGTACGGCAATGTACTAGACTCAGGATTTGAATATTTATACACTGCTTCGAATCTGCCGATTCATGTAATTCAAATTGAGGCAGACCGAATGCAGACGACTGTCAATCAGAAGGTCCCGAGTTCATGTCTTTCCACCGATGTGATTTGTTCCATTAAAATGAAATTAAAAAGGTGATGATGTAGGTATAACATCAGAAAGAGATATTTCAGATTAAATACAAATGCAGAAATATAGAAAGTAAAATTATTTTTGCCATTTTATTGTTACAATGATATTGAAGAAACGTTTAACAAATGTTTTGGAAGCAGTTTTAAAATCATATCTATTAATAGAAATAAAACCGTATGAGATACGTCATAACACCACCATGTTTTGATTGTATTATGGTGGAATAAATTTCGAAGAAAGCTTGTTATTACGCACTTTGCTGCTAATGCACAATAATGGTTTCTTAAGCCATTCTTAAACGATTAAACAAATAGCGTCAAACAACGATATTTAATAAACGTTGAAGCAAAGTTTATGATATTTGTGTAAATAGGTGATGGTTCAAATGTTGAACAAGAATTTAACAACCAATGTACGATCATTGAATAAACATTCATTTCATCGTGCTTATAGAACTGTGGATGTTGAATAGATGCCCATTTTTGGGCGAACAAGAGTTGAAGAATAGTTTTATTTCAAAATTATTCAAATATAATACGACTAGCAGCTTAATAACGTTGGTTTAAGAAACATTTCTTCAAGCAAAAATTGTTTCTTGGGTAGAGATTTTTGACAAAGTTTAACATAATGAATTTCTCGGCCGTATGTCAACCAATATGAGTCGTATGTCAACTGAACTCGGCAAGCCTCGTTGGATAGATGTATCACTCGTTCAGTAAAAAATCATTTTGCAACTCATTGAATAAATAACTATTAATAAATCCACGTTGATTTGCCTTAATCCCCTAATGCCTTAATGCCTTAATCGTCATACTGCGACAATCTGTGATAGATAGTTTTAACGACTCCTCTTCAATTTTCCTCTGCGCCAGGTATCATGTAATAAAATTAGAAAAGTTGAAGTCCATCTGGTTTGCAGCCTACCCAAGCCCACCACTAGCAGAAAAAAAACACATTTCGCTAATGATCACGCATTGCCCAGGTTGTGTGACATTGTTAAAACTGCATCGCGCCATCACCGTCCGGGTGCAAGTTGCATCTCGATTGCACAACATATTCATGTCTAGTCTAGTGTAAGCAGCTCCCCAGCTCGGGGGCGACGACATCATCCATTTGGGTTAGCTAACCCATAACCAGGCAGAGACATGCCTTAATCCGCATGAGGTCGTTTGTTTTTCACTTCTTTCCATCTCTATTTTTCCGGTCTTTACACGCTTGTCGTCGCTGGCTGGTCCATCATCACCCCTGTTGGCCGTTGGTTGCGCGGCATTGGACAATTCTGCCCCTCGTAGAAACGCTGCATGAGCCAACCGAATGTTTCCAAAAAGGTGGACAAGGTGATACACGAATGTCAGGAGGAGATTAAAATGAGTCTAATTGAAGGTAAAAACGTGGTTTTAGTTCTGCCGTGCATGGAACAGTAGTTTCCGAGGTTCGCCGATTTTTAATAGCCTTTTATATCTATTTTAGATGCCATACGGGTGTTCAAAGAGGACTGGCATGATCGCAAAAAGCGTTCCGCTGCAGATGAGGAAGGCTTCCAACATCCGACGGTGGTTTCCCATGAAGACAAATGGATTGCTGGGGTATGTATGACTTGCGAATACTGAGAAAGACCGGTAGGGTTTTATCGCTTTTTGATGAGACTAAATATGGGGCGACGAACTGCTTT
Organism: Aedes albopictus; assembly: GCF_035046485.1. NCBI lineage: Eukaryota > Metazoa > Arthropoda > Insecta > Diptera > Culicidae > Aedes > Aedes albopictus. The sequence goes on from NC_085137.1 coordinate 427,431,110, forward strand.
AGTAGTTTTAGCTGTCTACAGGCTTAGTCTAAGTCTAATGGTGGTTCGACATGGTAACGCTGCCGTGGGACGTGGAATAGTATCCATTCATGATGCGAACGGTCCGAGGTAACCATCCATCTACCAGTGCCGCGACAACATACGCATGCTGAGGAATATTTTTTACCGAAACAAGCGACAGGCATAGAGGCCCGTCATCGGTTGGTGACCAATTGATGCATGCAAGAAGGAGCTTGCAGGTTGAGGATCAAGAGCCGAATCTTCAACATAGTGTGACCAGAAAATCTTTCAAAAATCTTTCAGAAATTCTTAGAAATATCTTTGAAAAAATCTCAAAGAATTCTAGAAATTTTCACAGAATCTGTTTCAAAGATTCTTAAAAAATATATAATCCACAATTCTCCTGGAGTATCCTCTCGTAATTTCTCGAAGGAAGTTATCTTTGAATTTATTTAAATAAAAATAGCCAAACACATTCTCCAGATTTATCTTCAATAATTTTATTAGGAAATCTTCCATAGTTTACTTGAGAAATTTCTGCAGATATCCTTCAGGGATAAACTTGAAAATTTCCCTCAGAAATTCCTTCAAAAATTTTTCGCAATTTTTCTGGAAAATCTGCAATGAATTTCTTCAAAAATTTTCAAGAATTTTCTTCAGAAACTTTTATAGTGATTCTTACAAAAAATGTCTTTAAGAATTACTTAGAAACCTTTCAATAGATTCCTTCAGTAATTCCTCCATGGATTCCTATAGAAAACCCCGCAGAGATTACTTATTTTTTTAAAGGATTTTTTTCAAAAATGCCTCTGAGAAATTCTTCTAATAATTAAAAAATCTTCAATAGCTTGTTTTAGAAATTCAACCAAACTTTCTTTCAGAAAGTCTTCTATAGATTTCTCTAGAAAGAAGAAATCTCTCACTTCGCTTGAAAATCTGCCAATGATTCCTTCCGAAATTGTTCCATGTATACTTGAGATTGTTCCATAAATTTCTGCTGGAATTCTGCAAGAATACCATTCATGATTTTTTCATAAATTACTGCAGAAAAACATGAATTTAAATGTTATTCAAATAACTCAACGTACATATGTACAGATGGGTAAATTATTGGTTAAATTGAAAAAAAAAACACAGCTCGGGTAAGATTTGAACTCATGACCCTTATTCGCTAGACAAGTGCTTTTACCAACTAAGCTACCGAGCCAATTAATGACCCGGCATTTTAGTTGTAATAAGGTATTTCAATGCCCATCGATCTACATCATCTTTCCCTAAAACCGCAAATATAACCATCTCTGTTGTATATGTTAAAATAATAAAAATAATAATAAATATAATGGTAAATTATGTTATTGTTTTAATTTTATAGCTGATAGTAATATTTTTTTTATTATTATGTTATTATAATATTCAATAATACATAAGTGACCCGATTTTGTCAGCCCCTTTCCGGAACACATTTTTTGCTCCCATCAAAAATTTAAACAGATATTCATACTTTTTATCCCTCTATGTTCTGCCTTTCAGCAGTAGTTTGATGATAATCTTAAACGAATTGATCAATATTTGACCGTTAGGTAATGAGAGCAAAAAGTTCATCGCAAAATGGGGCTGACAAAATCGGGTCCGTACTGTTACTTGTCAATTACAAGGTAAACAATGATAGCATGTTTAGATATGATGTCAAAACATGTTATTATTGTTTGTTATTACTGTTTTTTATTCACCTCTACTCGGGTAAGGCAGAAAAAAAATGTAACAAAATCGAAATCAGATGTGGCGGTAGATCTTACTCCGCAACGCATCAATCCAAGGTGATCTACCCACGTTACGGGAACTTTGAGGAATGCTTCCAGTGGTTCTCCGAAAGTTCTTACATGCATTCCTTTAGGCATTTCTTGACGAACAGTTTCAGAAATTTCTGCAATAATTGATTGCTCCATAAATTCCATTGAAAGCTCTTACTGAAATGTCTCCCGGAATTTCATAAGGTATTCCACCGGATATCCTTTTATAGATTCCTCTTAGCATTTCTCTATGTCCATTCGTCTAATGGATCCTCAGCCTAATGGTTCTCGTGGACGAAAATTGAATTTAAGAATGAGACTTAGTCATTCAAGAATTTTTTTAGCCTTTTTAAAGATTCAGCACAAAATCCATTTATTTTTTGACGATTTCGGGGATAATGAGAAATTTCCGAAGGAATCTGTGCATAATTTTCAGGTGCAGCTTCGAAAGTTTTTGGAAGAATTTCCAAAATTTAGCTGGAGAAATTTTTTTGAAAATTTTTGATCAAAATTTTATAGAATTTTTGATTTAAATTTTACAGAAGGGCAGCCAACGAAGACGTGCCCTGAAAACCTGCTGACATTATCTTTGCAAAACATTTGCAGTCAAATTATGGAAGATAATTTGGCAAAGATTGATAGAGGAATTTCTAACTGAAGTCCTGAAGGAATGTCTGATAGAATTCCTAACAGAAAGTTGAGAAAGATTTTTGCAATTTCTCATCGTAATAGGCTGTTTTACCTGACGCAAATCTGCCAGGAAAAGGCCTACTATCCCATACCAAATTAGCAGTGTTGTAATGGTTCATAACAACACTGATTTGCGTTGCGTAATGAACCATTATAGCAATGTTTTAAGTTTTGACCAATTTCTTGATTTCTTGGCTATGAACATCAGTGTACAGTTTAATGAAACTATTTTGTTAAAAACTATCCTCAAGTGGTAATTTATGAAATTGCAAAAAACGTTGCACACAACTCGGTGCAGAACTCGATTTTTGCAGCACTCATCGTAATAATCCAACTCGGCAAGCCTCGTTCTTCATTCTGCACCTTATTGCGTAAACTACTATTTCCAGACAGTTCCAGAGAAGAAAGTAAGAAAATCCAGAAAAAATTAGACTATTTTTATAGATTTCTCAATTTTTTTTTTGATTTCTCAAAATAATTGTAGGTGTTATTTCTAACTGAGCTCGAAAAATAATTTCTCGTGCTTAGTATCATACGGGCGTATCTATAATGATCGATTTCTTTTAATCGATTATCTCTATGGTTAACAACTTAGCCGGCAGGACATTTGTGTCTCTTTTTGTTGATTTGAATGCTAGTTCTAGTCGTTCTTCACCGTAACACACCAAGAGATCATCCAAAAATTGGCCGTATTTTCCGGAATAATCCGAAGAGAAAATCGACGAAGAGAAATCGTTCATTGTAGATACGCCTGTATGATACTAAATGCGAGATTTCTTATTAATTTCTGAGAAATTTTCTACATTTTCTAAGCGTTTTATGTAGGATTCTGATATCGATATTCTGAGATACCTAAATTTAAAAGGAATTGATTTGTTTAACAAACTTTGGGCAAAAAAATACAAAAAATATGTTCAGAACTCGTTCCAAAATATATTACATACAAGAAATTTCTTAAGACATGTCAAAAAACGACATCAATCCTTTGATGTTTTATTTTAAAATCAACAAAGTATTTTTTGCGAATTCTTCCATAAATCTAAAGTCTAACATAGAGTAAAATTGACCTCGTTATTTTGGGGAAGAGCGCAATATTATCAGCAAAACTTAGTTGTGAAATACATTCCATTCAAATCGGAGTATAAATATAATCAATTTGAAATTGTTTAAGCTTTTAGACTAATTGCAATTTTGAATATTTTCAGAACAAAATTCAGTATATTAGAAAACATATCAACATTTGGTACAATTTGTAATATATCTCGGATTACCAAAGTCTTTTAAGGTTCGGAAAACTTTTAGATATCCTTGCAAAACTGTAAAGCTCAGTATTTTAAGAAAAGTCATTGGCTGTTGAACTTTTGAGTCCTTATTCATTATCACCTCTGCATAAATAAGCACTCACTTACTAAACTGTCACAGAAAAGTTTTTTAGTTGCATACTTCTGTTGAAAAAAAATCATAAATCATACAGTTATTAAGTAGTTGATAGTAATGCAAATTTCAAGATATGACAAAATTTCTGATTGCCATTACAAAACTTGCAGCGGGCCCAATTCTAATTTTTTTCAAAATCAGTTCGTGGGCCACACAAAACATACTCGAGGGCCGCAGTTTGGTGACCATTGAGTCTAATGATTATTGAAAAATTTCTCACAGATACCCTGAGAAATATTTTGATTGAACTTAAGAAGAAAGCTTCGACAAAGTTGTTGGATAATTGTAGCAAAACCAGTAGAACAAAATTTAGTTGAATAAAAAATCCCAAAAATAAAAATAAAAACTACTGTAAGATTTCTTGAAGAAATTTATGCATCATTTAATGCATCATCTAATTATTGTGCTGGTCTTAGTTCCCCGTAACGTGGGCAGATCACCTTATAATGGTGCGTTACGGTGTAAGATCTACCATAACAAATTCTGATCTTGTAATTTTTTAGCTTTGTCAATTTAAATGCAGGAAAATTCCAAGATCATAATTTGTTCTACTTTTTTTTGTATTATGTTTTTTATTGTTGATAAACCTTTTGTTTTAGGAGGATTCAGGTAGTTTTTGTCTATGTAAATAGAGATTTATTTCCGATAATTATGTAACTGTTGTGAGCCTATCACCTTTTAATACTATTTTCTATTTCAGATGTACAAGCGGGCAACCCTGCAGTCAAGACGACGAAACATCCTTCTCATTTTTTTTTTTGAAGAGTCAAGATCGCCATATCATTCGGTGGCGGGTAGACCACGTTGTCCGCGTCGTTTTTTTTTTCGAGCCGAGTGTCGTATTCTTTTTTTAGAAAAATTGTTTTTTTTTCGGATCGCCAACCATGGTTTTTTTACTCGTTTCACGCGATCTTGTTTATTTTTTTTAGATAAATTGAGATGTTTTTGTTGTTATGTAACGCGATTTTTTGATATTTTTTTTCTTTTATTTTGTTATTTTTTGAGTCACCATTTTTTTTTCTTGTGTTTTCTAGTCTAGTCTACACATGCACAGCCATTCATTGAAAGAATCCTAGAAAATGATAGGATCAAATACTCCTATCATTTTTCTTGTCATTATTAATGGTTGTAGTGCATCAGAGATACATTACAAGCATTAAAGCGGCCAGGCCTACTGTGCAGCGTTTTTATTGTTTTTAGAATCAGTAAACGGGGACATCTCGTACCAACCGTTCTGTGTAAAGGGAAAATTATATAACGCTTCGTTGGGAGTGACTTTGCTAAGAATATTAATGTCACTCCATGTCCTCTGGAATCCTGGGATGGGACAACGGTATTTCCCCCGTATGCCCTGGCTGTCAAGCCTAGGCTTAAGCGCCATTACTCGCTCTATTTTTTTCCTTGTGTTTTTAACATTTATTCCAAAGTTCCGATGACCCTGGAGGGATCGGTTCTGCTTGGCCTCTTACTGAACAGAAAAATTATTTAAACAATAAATAGAAAAAAATCTCTTTTGATTGCCGGCTTTCAAAAGATTAAATTTTAACCAACTAAACAACCAATGCCGTGGGTTCATCGCCAGCTTTTCAGGCGAATCCTTGACCTACATAATACATCTCCCAACCACCCACTCCGTACTACTTATGGGAGTGTCACTGAGTCGGAGGCCTCTTATATAAGTGCTACATCAACATTTCCTTCCCCTATCCCAAGTTACGGTAAAGATGGGCGTGGCCGGGAATAATGACATTTGTGCTTTTGGTATTCTTTCATAAGATTGGAGCGAAGTTAATTCCCCAGCCTTGTTCCGAAAAGCAATCCGAGCAAGATTAGCAAAAGGTACATGAATGTTGTTAGTATCCAATCTACCGTAACTACGCGAACGCTAACGCTAACGCTAATTATTGTGCTGGTCTTAGTGAGATTCTTGAACCTGCCAAAATTAGCAACTGAATTGTTCACTTTGTTCACTGCACTATACTGCCCTGTGCAGCATAGTTGTCTCCAGGGATAGGGTGCGACTCAAAACTCTTTGCGTGCCGCACACTCTGCTACGAGACAGCACAACAAACTAGAAGGAGACGAGTACGCGCAATCGGTTGTGTGTTGCTCGCTTACTTTGCCGCGCGCTGGAGCTCTCACGCTCTGTCGTATGCACTCTCTCGGTGCTTGTCTCCGTGCTTAGCACTTGGCTTGATACTACGCACGATTGGAAAAAATTCGAATCAAACGACCCATCACTTGTCAACCCTTGACAAGCTTTGACAACTTTGACGAAAACACAAACTCTTCAAATAATTTATTAATTGATTTTTTCTGTTTGGAGACAAGCGCAGTCCAAGCACCGTGCATTACTCCCTGCGCCGTAGAGCTAGTGCTGCGATTGTCTCTCGCACAATTACGAAAGCTCTCACTCATACGTCTCTTGTCTCTCGGCAAAACGGGAGACGAGCACTTGCGATTGTGTGAAGCACACGCTTTTTTCGCACCGCACGGTGCATGCCGCCAATCCCTGATGGGACAAGTTGTCCCATGTTCTATGGAAATCCCTGTTAACATGGGACAACTATGCTGCACACAGCAGTATACAATAATGCCTAGTTGATGATGATATTTTTTTCAACCAACCTTATTCCTAGTGCCTGATGCAATGCGTGTACCGCAAAAACAACGCCGTCGACAAGAACGGTTGGCCCACGTTGGACGGTTTGGTCAATTTGTACACGGACGGGGTCAGCGAACAGGGCTACTTTATGGCTACACTTCGCGGTGTGGACCGTTGCCTCAAGGGGACCTCCATGAAGTACAAGGTGAAAAGGAATGACGTGGCAGGTGAGTGCATTTGGACATTTGTCACTATTAATTGCGTTGATTCACGGTATTTTTTTTTTCTTTCTCGTTTCTAGATAACTTTGAGCAGTGCAATGTGGCATTTGATGTGTTCGACTGCATTTCCGATATGATAACAGAGTACTGCAGTGATCAACCAAGTCACGATTTTCACTAACCGATGCAATCGGTGTGTCCGGGAATATGAGAGCGCAATGGTACCTTCAGTTGTTGTAAAATTAGATTTATAATATTTAATACCAGAAGTGATGTTAGTAAAATAGAGGTAGTAGTTCTTAGCTGTGAGTATTTTTTTATGATGACAGTCCAATTGAACATTTTTGGTAACTAATATTTCCACAAGGGAAACACCACATTCACAATATTTACATACCGCCGTAATTCGCGTAACATGAAGAGAGGTTAAAGAGATCAAACAGATTCCAGCATGCCGATGATTCCAAAAAATGCAAAAAACAAATGTTGTTCAGAAATCTCGACATGAATTTCTTTAAAAAAATCACAGAGGTAGTCGTGGAGTCTTTCTTAGAGTTTCTATCGGGATTACTCTTGAATGATTTTTTGCGATTCCTTCCCGTGTTCCTCTCGGGATTTTCCTAGGAATCCTTCGCAAGATTTCTTCCAGAGTATCTACAGGAGTTATTCCTGGGATTTTTATTGAAGTTCATCCATATCATTTTCATGAGTATCTCATCTATTTTCTACAGGGATTTCTTGCAAAGATTTTCCCTGATCGCTCCCCGAGTGCCTCACGAAATTTCTTCAAGTAAATTCCGACGAACTTTCCTTCCCACAATTTTTGTAGGAATTTCTTCCGGGATATTTCTTAAAGGTTCTCGTGAGACATCTCTTAAGATTTATCTCGGAGTTTCTCCGGAACTTTTATTATAAGATATCTTCCAGTGTTGCTCCCGGGATGTCTTTGATTTTTCGGGATTTATCATAGAATTTCGTCCATATTTTTTTTGGGGTTTCTCCAAGAATTCTAATTCCCAGGAAGAAATCCAATCAATGTATTATACGAGAAACTCTGGATAGACCTATTGAAAAAAATCTAGAAAGAAACTTCCTAAGAAATCACGGGAAAATCTAGGGCTATTTAGGAAAAAAAAACTCTGAAATACTGGTTGGGTATCGAGAAGGCTGCTGGAAAAAAATGCGAGAGGTATTTTTGCAGAGAGCTCGTGAAAAACTCCGGAAGAAATGCTGAATAGATTTCTGGTAAAAATCCCACAAAGAACTTGTTGAATTTTCGGAAGGAGCTCCGGACAAATCTCTGAAGAAAGCAAATTCGGAAAACCTTTAGTATGAATTCTTGGGAGGAAGTCCTGGAAAAATCTAAGTAAAACCGGCAAATTTCCAAGGTTTTTTTGTAAATTCGAAAAAGAACTGCAAAATAAATCCCAGCCAGATGGTCCCCAAGTAGTTGGTGAAATACGCTTAACTGTCAAAGGATAAACAGGAATTATTACAAAAATCATTAAAATTATATACTCTTTTGAATTATGAAATATTCTGGGAATTTTAAACCTTATGTGGCCGACAGGGTACCCAGGTACCCAGCGCCCATTCAAAAAGCACGATGTAGCTTAGCTTAGCTTAGCTTAGACTGACTGCACATATCTATGGTTGCTACTCCGTGATTGACCCGAACCAATGATAGTTGCACAATGAATCAACTGAATAATTGACTGGGAGTGGTCAACATTCTCTCTGTACACGCTTCAAAGGCTCTCTTTAACGGTACAATAACGGCGCCGGCCACGTCCTTGCAGTCAGGTTGGAAGAGGGATGGAATGTTAATAGCAACCTTTGTTATGTGAAAGTTGGCGTTTACCGCACGTCTTCACCAAAGGCTGCAGGAAGGAGTGATTGTTAGTAGGGAAGGTATCGTTGGGTCAGGATTCACTTTGATAAGTAATATGACCTTTTGAAGTTGAAGCATGCCGACTGCAGTGATGTTGTTCGCTTCACGCGGAAAGCAAACAACCAACCACCCTCGTCAGGTGGTCACTCAATATTTGCTACAGAAAAAGCAACAAAATATGCAGACGGAAGTGCTATTGTTCGCATCACGCGGAAAGCAAACAATCGACCACCCACGTCAGGTGATCGTATATTTACAATTAAAGACGCGACAACATATACAAACTTAAGCGCTATTGCTCACTCCAACAATCAGCCACCCGCGTCAGGTGGCCACTAAATATTTATAGACGTGATTCGTCTCGAGTTTAATTTTTTTTACTAGTTTTACTAGTTTTTTTATAAATACATTCAATACATTCAAAGTGATTGCTATAGTGGTGCAAGGCGTACGTAGGACAGGTAAGACATATCTCATGCACTAAATTTTTTGAGTACGCCAATCAATGACTCATGCAACCGGTGATTTTACAATAGCATTAGAGCATTTCCACCTGAAACAAGAAAAAAATATACCATTTTTGACTCAATGTTTTTCAATTTGAATGAGATTTTTATACATGCACTGGATTTCGTGAATGCATCAACACAAATACTTTTCCTCATCTAACTTTCAAAAAGGGTGTATCAGAAAAAAAACATTTTTTTTCTTCTCCAAAAAATCATAACTCGGAAACGGTTTGCTGGATTGAAATGATGTCTTCGAAGATGTTCGAGGATATTGGAAGAACTTACTGTGAGTAATATTCATCGTGGATCTATGCCAGATGTCATATAATTTCTATTTCAACCCTTCGATTTTTTTTTATTTTTTGCAGGAAAAAATAATATATAGTTTTCTTATTGAGCCTGGTACGTACATCTATTTTGATATAAAAAATGTAAATTAATATTTTCTTTCTGCTACTTCTAAAAATCGATGAAAAATGAAAATTTGAGCAAAAAATGTTGGATGCATTTGACCATCCTGGGTTTCTTGGGAAATTTTGAAGCAAAAAGCAGAAAAATGAAGAAAAAAAAGGAAGAGTACAAACTTAATGTTGAATACCGTGATCTGTAATTTTTCGACGAAATTAGAACAGCTAAATACAGCTATAATGGGTTGTTTACCTTTTGCCCCCATTTTTGACAGTTGGTGTACTAAACTTCAGTAAAATCGATTACCGAAACTACCGAAATTGTACTGCTGTTCATTTCGTCAAAAAAGTACCGAACATGCAATTCAGGATTGAGTGTGTAAGGCGGTGATTCCCAAAGTGGGCGAAATCGCCCCCCAGGGGGCGAAACTCAGGCCGAAGGGGGCGAAAGTTTGAAAAACCAAAATTGGGGGGCAAAATTACTTAAAAGGGGGCGATTTTTCAAATAATTGAGAAATATAAGAAGTATAGAAATACAAGCCGAAAATGTTAACAGAATCATTAAAACTCCCTGACATTTTAAGATTTTTTGTTTCGGGATTGTGGATACACAATAGATGTTATGAAAAAACAGGTTTGTTTTACTTGACAAGAAAGTTTTGTTTTTTTATTTATATGCGTTTTTTATGGAAATTTCAATCAAACTTATGAAGTTTAAGATGAATCTTAGAACACTTTTCGGATGAAAGTCGTCACACATTGTTTAAAAATATTTCAGATAAGCTTCCCGGAGGAATTCCAAGCATTGTTTATTATTTGGAGCCTTATGGATTTTTTTTCACAAATTCAGCGTTGAATTTCCGCAAAACCGAGATATGACATCATGTCTGCATATCTACTTATTTGACAATAAAAAGTTCTCCAATTTATAGGAAGCTTGTGAATTCGCATCACCATTGGCGTAACTAGAGGGGGGGCAGGGGGCCAGGCCCCCCCCCCAGAATCCGCCAGCCCCCCCCCCCCCCCAGAAATTTGTCATGACTTTATATATGGAAATTAGAAAAAATCTAAAAACCACTGTCGTGGTGACAAACATAGATCTATAATAGACATTAATTTGGCATAATATGTGTTTAAATTGACAGTTATTGGAGACAATTCTCAACTGAGAAATTAATACTAAATGATAATTTCCAGGAATTCCTGGATGGGTATCTTTAAGAATCTTTGAATTTTCTAGCAGCATTACTGCAAAATATGGTTAAGTGCTTCTTTATTATTATTATTATTGTTTATTTATTAAAGAGGTTTTAACAACTAGTCATTCGCCTCCGAAGTGCTTCTTTATGGAAATCAAGTATCATGTGGGAAAAAAAATCTGGTTGAATTTGCAATGGAATTCCAGCAAAAGTTTTTGAATTCCTAGTGAGAATAGATGTACGTAGCTGAAGCGTAAACGCGAGTGTATTCATTAAAACCATGCTGGAGGTGACTATTAATTTCTTTTATTTCGTGGGCCAGGGGTATTTTTGCATCTATCAAACAACGCACAAATTCAAATGGTCATTGAGGAAGTTTTAATATATTTAAAAGCTGGTGCTGCAAGGGGTAATCGTAATCTTGAAGATATTCATGATTGGACTTGTAAAAGACTTGGTATTCATGAGATAATTGTGAAAGAATTCCTGGATGACTTCTTGGAGAATTTTTTGGCTTCTATGTCCCTCTAAAATTATCTAAAAGAATTTCAATACAAATCGCTGGAGGAATTCCTCTCGAAATCCTTCAAATTATTCAACAAATCTACAAGTAATCCTAAAAAATCCTGGGTTGAATCCCTGCAAAACATTATGAACGGAATACTGTAATTTTTTAACTAACCACTGAATAAATTAAAAAAAAAATCCCGAGAGAAATTTCGGAAGAAATCATTACAAGAATTCTCGGAGCAATACTTGCAGGAATCCCTGGAGTAATTTCTGAAAGTATACCTGGAGGAATCCCTGGATGAATTCCTGGAGGAATCCGAAGAGCAATTATGCTAGGAATTTCAGGAAAGAAAATCTGAAGAATCCGCATCAGAAATCCCTCTAGAAATTACTAGACATTTTTTTAGATGAATCTGGATGCATTCCTGGAGGAATCCCTACAGGAATTCTTCAAGAAATCACAGGAGGAATTCCTAGATGTATTTCTGGAGGAAATCCGGGAGAACCTTCTGGAAAAATTCCATGCGGAATCTCTGGAAAAGTTCCTGGACTAATGCCTGGAGCATTAGGGGATTTTTTTATTATCGTACAAATTGGTACCTACTTTGAAAAATCATAACTCAAGAACGAAGCATCATAGACACATTTTTTTTTGTGAAATCATAAGCAAATTTTCACAGCAATTCCAAGATGGATTTCTGGAGGAAATCCTAGAAAATTTTCTGGACAAATTCCTGGCGGATTCCCTGGAAAAGTTAATGGATAAATTTCTGAAGGAGGCATCCCTGGAGAAGTTCGTGGAGTAATGCCTGGAGCATTAGAGAAATTTCTGATGAAATTCCAAGATAAATTTTTAGAAGGTTTCCCAGAGGAATTTCTGGAGGAGTTCCAGGAGGAATTCTTGGAGGAATCTCACGGAAAAATCCTTAGAGGAATCCCTGCAGGAATTTCTGGTATATTCTTGGAGGAATTCCTGGTGGAATTTCTAGAAGAACCCGTGAAATAACTCCTGGACGGATTTCTAGAGGAATCCCTGGAGTTGAATTTCATGGATTAATTCCTAGAGGAAACCTGCAAGAATTTCCGGAGGAATCCCTTGGAAAAATTTCTATAGAATTTCCTGAAGAATCTTCTGAAAGAATATCGGAAGCAATATCTGAAGGATTTCCTGCAGAATTTCCTAGAGGAATGCTGTAGGATTTTCCGAAGAAATTCCTGGAGGGATTCCTGGATCAATTTCTGAAGAAATTCCTGTAGGAATTTCTGAAGAAATATCTGCGGTAAATCTTGGTGGAATTTCTTGAGGAGCCCCTGGAGACATTGCGGTAGTAATTTCTCAGGAATTCCTGAAGGACTTTCTGAAGGAATTCCTGGGGTATGTCTGAAGAAATCTCATAAGGAATTCCCGCAAAAATTCTTAGAGAAATTTCTACAGAAATTCTTGAACGAATATATTCTTGGAAAGAAGAGATATTCTTGGAAAGAACCCTGGAGAAATCCCTGAAACAAATTTCTGGAGTAAACTTAGGAGGGATTCCTGGAGGAACTTCCGGACAAGTTCCTGGTGGAATCTCAGGAGGAATTTCTGGACAAATCTCTATAGGAAATCTTGAGGAAATTCCATGGAACTATTCATGGATGAATTCCAGGAGGAATCTCTTAATCAATTCTTTGAGGAATCCTTCAATGAATTCCTGGAAGAATCTCTAGAGGAATTCTGGAAGGAATCTATGGAGAAATTTCTGAATATATTCCTAGAGAAATTCCTAAAGAAATTCCTAGAGAAATTCCTAGAGGAATTCTGAGAAGAATTTCTAATGGAGTTCCAGGAGAAATTTCCAGAGGAATTTCTGGAGGACTTACAGGAGCAATTTCAGAAGGAATTTCTGGAAGAAATCGTCGGTGGAATTTTTGGAGGAATCCATGAAATAATTCCTGGAGGAATGTGTAGAGGAAACCGTGGAGAAGAAATTCCTGGATTAATTCTTGGGGGAAACCCTGGAAGAGTTTCTGGAGGAATTCCTGGAACAATTCCTGAAGTAATTGCTGTACGAATTTCCGAAGAAATTCCTGGAGGTAATTTTTGGTGAAATTCGTGGTAGAACTCCTGGAGGAGTCGCTGGAGTAATGCGTGGATGAAATCCTGGAAGAATGCCAGGAGAATACCTGAATTAATTCTGGAATAAATTCCAGAAAGAATTTCTGGGGAAATTTTTAAAAGAATAACTTGAGGATTTCCTGGAGGATTCCTGAAAAATTATTTGAAGGAATTCCTAGAGACGTGGTCACCGGTGTAATCACCGGCAAAATCGATTGCAGCTGTCTTCTTAGCAACTTGCACTTCCACGCTCCAGCCCGCCGCCTTCGTAATTCAAGATAGCTGTGGATTCCCATTCATCGTTCGGATTACGGATATCACAGCCCGTTTGAATCGTGTTGTAGGTTGTTTAATGATGTGTGTGACTCGTTTGATTTCAATAGAAGTAAATTAGTGTTTAAAAATAGAATTAAGTCTAGCTAATCATCCTGTGCGGCATTCAGCCGAAGATGTTGTCAAATAAATAAATAAAAATAAATAGACATCTCAGGAGGAAATCATTCAGGAATCCCAGGAAGAATTATTGGAATATTTCTTGGATAAACTCCGGGAGGAATTCTTGGGGTAATTTCTAAATGAATCCCTGGAGGATTTTCTAGACAAGTTCTTGGAGAAATTGCGGTAGTAATTTCTGAAGGAATCCTGGATTAATGCCTGGAGGAATCCCTATAGAAATCTCTGGAGGAACTTCTGGAGGAATGCCTGGAGGAACCCCTGGATAAATTCCTGGAGACATGCCTGTATCAATTCCTGGAGGAATCTCTCGAGAAATTCCTTAAGAAATCCCTGGAGGAAACCCTGGGGAATTTCCTTGAAAAATCCCTGGAGAAATTCCTGGACTAGATGAGTTCCTGGTGGAGTTTTCAGAAGAATTCTGGGAGCAATCTAGTGGAGTTTGGAGTTTTTAGAAGAACTCCCGAAGCAATCTCTAGATGAATTGTTGGAGAAATCCCGGGATGAGTCCATGGAGAAACTTCCAGGAGAAATTTCTAAAGAAAACTCTTGAAAAATTCCTAGAGGAATCCTTAGAGAAATTTCTAGAGAAATTCTTGGAAGAATCCCTGGGAAAATTCTTGGAAAAATCCCTGGAGGAATCCCTGAAGCAATTTCTGGAGAAACCGCAGGAGGAATACCTGGAAAGTTCTCTGGACAAATTCCTGCAGAAAGTTCTGGACAAATGCCTTGCGGAATCCCAGGAAGAATTCCTGGATTAATCTGTAAAGGAATTTTTGGGGAAATTCCTTGGAACTATCCCTAGAAGAATTCTTGAATGAACTCCTGGAGGAATCTCGAGAAATATTTTGGTAGCAATTAATGGAGGAATTTCTTAAGAAATTCCAAAAGAAATTTCTGAAGAAATTCCAAGAGAAATTAATGAAGAAACTCCAAGAGAAATTTCTGAAAAAATTCCAAGAGAAATTTCTAGAGGAATTTTTGGAGAAATTCCAGGAGAAATTCCTGTAGGAATTGCGGTAGTAATTGCTGAACGAATTCCTATGGGAGTTCCTGGATAAATTCCTGGAGGACTTTCTGAAGGGATTCTTGGGGTAATTCTTAAGTAACCTCTTGAGGAATTCCTGGAGGCATCCTTAGAGGAATTTCTAGAGAATTACTTGGAAGAATCCCTGGGAGAATTCTTGCAAAAAAACCTGGAGGAATCCCTGAAACAATTTCTGGGAGAACCTCAGGAGGAACTCCTGGACAAATCTCTATTGGAAATCTTGGGGAAATTCCGTGGAACTATTCATGGAAGAACTCCAGGAGGAATCCCTAAATGAATATCTTGAGAATCCCTGAATGAATTCCTGGAAGAATCTCTAGAGGAATTCTGGAAGGAATCCATGGAGAAATTTCTGAAGGAATTCCTGGAGAAATTTTTAGAGGAATTCAGAAAGGAATTACTGCAGGAATCATCGGTGGAATTCCTGGAGGGATCCATGATATAAATCCTGGAGGAATGTGCAGAGGAAACCCTAGAGAAGAAATTCCTATTTTAATTCTTGGAAGAAACCCTGGAAGAACTTTCGGAGGAATTCATGGAAGAATTCCTGGATCCAAACTTGAATAAATTCCTGGAGTAATTCCTGAGGAAATACCTGGGGTAATACCTGGAGAAATTCCTGGTAGAACTCTTGCAGAAGTCTCTGGAGAAAGGCTGAATGAAATCCTAGAGGTATGCCAGAAGGAATAGCTAGTATAATTCTTGAAAAAAATCCGGGAGGAATTTCCGAAGGAGTTCCTGGAGGAATCTCAAGATTCATTCCTGATGAAATACAAAGTTCGATATCTGAGGGAATTCCAGGAGGATTTTCTGAAGAATTCTCAGGGGAAATACTGAAGAAACCGCTGAAATTCCTGAGGAAACCCTGAAATCCTGGATTAATTCCTGCGGGAGTTTCTGAAGAAATCCCCTTTATGAGTTCTTCTAAAAATGTTTAAAATAATCTCGGAATTCGTTTTTGTAAGAATAACAGAAGAAATTTCCGGTGAATCCCTGAAGGAACTCTTGAAGTAATTTCTGAAGAAACCCGATGAGGAATCCCGGAAGCAAGCCCCATGAGGAACTCTTAATGGAATCTCAGGAGTGCTTTCTTAGCGAATACCTGGAAGAATTTTTGTAGGAATATTCCTGGATAAAAAATGAAGAAATCAATGTCTACAGTAATTGTTGGAGGAAAACTAGGATCCCTAAAGGTTTTTTGTACAAATTTTTCAAACAATTCTTGGAGTATTTTTTAATAATCGCTAAGTAAAACTTTCTAATATAATTTCAGGAATACTTTTCTGCAGAAATACTTCAAATCATTCCAGATGTAATTATTGGAGCAATCTCTAGTGGAATTCTGAAAGGCATATATGGAGAAATTCCTGTAGAAATCTCTGAATACTTGCAGAAATACCTTAAAGGATCTCTGGTAAAATTCCTGAAGCAAACCTCGAAAAAAGCTCTGGAACAATTACTGGAGGAACCACTAAAGATATCCCAGGAAAAATCCTCGAAAAAATGTCTAGTGGAATCCCTAGATGAATTCTTGATTGAATTCCTGGAAGAAGCCATGATGGAATCACTGAAGCATGCAATGGAAAAAAAATCTTGGAAGAATTGTGCGTACTCATATAGTTAACGAAACTATGAACAAATCTAAAACAGTCATTTTGATTACTCAAAACTACAATACTGATTTACATATTCACATATCGGGCGCCCATCCCGCTTAAAATTCATCTCAAGTCAGGCCCCCCCTGGGCCCCCTCCAGGAAAAAATCCTAGTTACGCCAATGCGCATCACTGGATTTTCTTAATTTTCAAAATGCTGACTACATTTGAAAATAAACCAAAATATTCCTGAAATGTACTATTTGCATTAAAGATATTTTTGTAATTGTTTTATTTTCAATTTCCCCCCTTTCTTATTTGAGTACTTGTGACCAAAAAACTCGGGCGTTGATCACTATTAAAACATCTGGTTGAGGATAACAAGTGTTCGTAAATGTTCACAGTCCGTTCTGTTTTGCACAAACATGAATTCAAAATGTATTGTTTAACATGCAATAATGCATTTTTTTAAATGCAGACAATCAATGCATTTGCATAACAATTCAATGAAAGTGATGGCGAGGGAGATACATTGGATACCAGTTTTGCCACAGTTGTGTCAAATAGTGGGCTTTTGAAGGCTTCTGCTAAGCAATTTTTTGCCCTTTTTCATGGACAAATTAAATCTCTTTAGGGGGCGAAAATATTTTTCTCAAGCTCCAAGGGGGCGATACCTCCTAAAAGTTTGGGAAACACTGGTGTAAGGCGTGTAAGGTTTGTGGAAAATTGAAAATATATAAATTATAGCATAGATCTACTATTGAAATTACTTTCAGTGTTGTGTGTTTTTTTTTTTTGAAAGTCTTCAAACATCTTCAATTCAACAAACTAGTTTCAAGTTGTATTTTTTTTGAAAAATAAAATAAGGTTTTTTCATACTTTTCAAAAGTTAGGTAAAGCATATTTCAAAACAAATAACATGGAAAACATTTTCAGATAGAAGCTTAAACATGAGCAAAATTTCATTAGAATTGAAAATGGAATTCTCCTTAGATTATCATCATTAACCGTCCTTTTGGATGAGGGTCGTTTTCTGACCAAAACCGTAAACCACGTCAGAAAGCTTGCGAAACAGAAAGGTTAAAACTCCAATAGTCACGCTTTGCACACTGATAAAAAAAAAACATGTTCATCAACGTGGTGCTGGCACGCGACTGGTGTTTTACAGCATTTAGTTTATCTATGCATGTTTTAACAATTGGGTTATCTGTAATATTGTAAATCATTATACTTCTGCTGATCTTGCTAATCGGTAATAAGGCCAATTCTTATAATTTTCTCGCAAATTTCTACATGTGTGATACCATATTGCAACAATGTACTCCTAAAAGAACATATTCAGTGGAGAAAACAATTAGGTTATGGTTTTATTAAAATTTTAAGAGTAACTTTAAAACAAATAAAGCTTAGGGGTAAAATGAACAATTAGTTCAAACTTTGTTTAATTTTTGCAAAATTTTGTTCAAACTCGGTATACTTAAATCTCTAACGCATATCGCTACACAACTGGAGCAAAGAGTTAATAAAAATATTTAACTTCAACTAAATAAGGACTTTATGCCTGTACATATTTTCAAATATTAATTTCAGTACATTCCAAGCTTTACATGAAAAGTTTCAAAAGCGTAGCACATACAATTTACATTGAACTTGCTGACATGCAGCTGAATATATCGAAATTATACGTTTAAACTAGCTTTTGTATATTTGTTCAATTTACTCCAATCGATTGTTCAGTTTACCCTCACTGTTTTTCGTTACTCGGTTTTCGAAAATAATTAAAGAAAATTTTATTTTTGAGCTTATTTTACTTCTAGAATGCTTAGAACATTATACCTTCTTCGATATTTCATGGTAAAAGATAGGGACTTTGACATAATATTTCTTTTGAAAACGACGCCAAACGCTCAGGATGTTCATATTACCCTCAATTCCTCTACACTAAGTTCGAACAGGTATTTATTTGCATTAAAAAATCTATATAAATTGTAAGGACTGTTCAATTTATAAAACGGACAACATACTTGTGCGATATCTTTTTTATTTTTCAATAAAATCATTATCAGTTTTTTTGCATAACTTTCTATAGCTATTCTCTAATGTAGGAAAAATATAACGTTAAGCAAAATGTTCTTTATTGTGCAACTATAGCGGTTTTCGTAAAACATCAATAAAAACCCATTTCTCAAAATTCGACATAACTTTCTACATACTTAATATGCACATTTTCAAGAAGTTTTCAATGTATTGGAATCTTATACTATTCTACTAATGGTAAAGCTTAATAGTTGATCAGTAATAATGCACCAAGCAGTCTCCGTCTTGATATAGTGAGTTACCTTATTTTCATAGAAATTATGAAAAAATGTTCATTTAAGTCCTGTTCTGCAATAACATCACGGATTCGGCTAAAAATTTGTCCAGAGTAGTAGAATATTGCTCTCTGAATGATACAGAAGAAAAATTTACTTATAATTGCATTTTTCATCAAAAATTTAGTCCATAAAGATGGCCATATTAAAAAATTTCACACTTTTTGCTCCCTTGATGCAGATTTTCGACTCTAGCGAATCTTGTTATTATTTTTTTTTTCAGCAAAGTTGGTCCCATGTTATTGTACACCTTATTTAATAATAATCGGATGCAAAGTTTCCATTTCCAACATTATTGTTATGCAAAATTTGCATTAGGTTGCATTGTTATTTGTAAGAACCTTCAAAGAACGAAACCGTTTTGATTACTGTGTCTGCAATAGCGCACGATAACCAAACCAGCAATGCTATTAAGAAGCAGTTTTCTGCATTTAAAACCACATTATTCCTACTTTCGACTGGATGCATAAAAAAAATGGTTATTTAATATTTTCATGCCCTTTTTGCTTTACAATTGAATTTTATTGAAAAAATCGAATCTTACTTGAGACTTTAATATCTCAACACTTAATTTTCCGATTGAGTTTGAATTTTGCCAGAATGTTTATTACTCATGCTGCTGCAGCATGGCACATACTTTTCTGGTATTAAAAACGATATACCATATGTGAACAGTAATTTTATATATATTATCAATTTTCAGCAATCGAAAAATTCACCTTATTTAACACCTGGCCGATTTTCTATAAAATAAAACTATTTTTATTCGATTCAAAAATGATCATTATAATGACAGATGATGTACTGAACAACGAAGCAAGGGTGGTTAAATTTGAACTACGCGTCTTCTTTTTATAGCCTTGTAAAGTTGTCCGTTTTATAAATTGAACAGTCCTTATATCTTATTGATGTTCTTAAGTTTAGGTACAACAGGGGATAGACGAAATGGTCAGATAGGCAAAATTTTAATTTTTAAAAAAGTATCAACTACCTGTAACTTTTCGAAAAGTCAAATATTCTCAAATCTTTACTTTAAGGTCCAAATTTGGAAAAGATCGGGCTATTCTATATAAAGTTAAAAAGTTTCTAGAAAAATTGATTATGACTTATATAAGGGTTCATTCAAATATTACGTAACGCGAAATATTTCAATTTTAGACCCCCTCCCTCCCCCTACGTATCAAGTTTTGTATGGGGAATTTTGAAATTTTGTATGAAGCGTAACACAGAGCCAGACCCCCTCCCTCCCCCCTTAGCGTTACGTAATATTTGAACGAACCCTAATGAGCTATAAAACATAAGTGGAACTGGCAGTAAAACATGTAATCTCATCATATAACAACCCTTGACCAAGATGATGATCATTTTTCATGCATTGATTTATGTTTAAAGCATTATTTTTGACAAATGAAAACGGCCCCCACGTCGATTAATTTTACCCCTCTCATCAATTCCACCCGAAATCACTATTAGAAAGTCTTCTACGTGTTCCTTTCGAAAACTTCCTTAGAAACTCTGTCATGGATTTGTTGATGAATTTCCTTTAGAATTACCTCTAGAGAACTCCTCTAGAGAAGCTTTTAGAAGGTTTCCTCATAAATTTCTTCAGAATTTTTTTCAAAATTGCGTACGAGTATTCTTTGAGGAAATTATCCACGGATTTATTCAGAATTGCTTTCAGTGGTTCCTTCAGAAAATCAAAAGTTCATAATTCCTTCATAAATTTCTCCATAACTTTTTGGAAAATCTTCTACAAACTCCTTTAGGAATTCTCCCAAAGTTTTCTTTTGAAATTCTTCCAGCGATTCGTTACAAAATTTTCCTAAAGATTTTTTCAGAAATTCTTTATGAGATACAGGGGATTGCCAAAATGTTTGGGATAGGCAACTTTTTTTCTCCCACAAAAAAAATCAACATGCTGTAACTTTTCATAGAGTGCATCAAAAAATCTCAAATTTTTATATGTGCATCAGTCTCAACCTGTTATATGTGCATCAGTGGTATTAATTTGGGTTCGATTGAATAATTTTTCGCGAAGTTAGAACCGTTTGGGTAAAACACCATTTTTTAGACAACTCATTTTTGAGCTGTCATATCTCGGTAACCAGTGAACCGAATTGAATGATTTTTTTAACGTTTATCAACAATATATTGATACTTAATACAACGTTATAAAATGTAATATTTTCTCACGACGAATTAAGTTAAACCGGGTTGAAATTTTTACCCATGTAGAGGAAAATAGGTCAAATTTACAATACCACACAAAAATTACTAAATGTGTTCTTCCTTTAATCTAAATAGGCTCTAATATATCTGATTAAAGATAACTTGAGAACAAAAGTGGAAAATCATTGGACATCAACACTAAAATTTATTGACATTGACGTAAAAAATTACCTTTTTTCGAGAAAAATACAAAAAGTGTCAATCCATGATAACTTTTTTCAACGTTCAAAAAATATCTATGTTTTAATAGTTTGTGAAGCATTTGTATATTGTTAGTGTACGTTCAAAATTTCATTCAATTCGGTTCACAGGTTTCCGAGATATGACAGCTCAAAAATGAGATGTCTAAAAAATAGTGTTTTACCCAAACGGTTCTAACTTTGCGAAAGATTATTCAATCGGGCCCAAATTTGTACCAATGATGCACATATAATAGGTTGACAAACAGTCAAAATTTGAGATATTTTGATGCACTCTATGAAAAGTTATAGCATGTTGAACTTTTTTGTGAGAGAAAAAAAGTTGCCTATCCCAAACATTTCATACATACCAAACATTGTACCAATAAATGTATTTTTTCACATGTAGGTTAGTCATTAAATTTTATTTTTGATATTCAAAGATTTTCTACATCTGTTAAAAGACACGGACACCGTCTTCAGCCAGCGGCTGTACAGACTGAACGAAACTTAACACTAGACAACGGACACACAGAGTATGCACCAGTGGATACGGAGAAGAAACGTTTCTCACGAAAAGTTTCATCGTCCGGAGCAGGAATCGAACCTTCACCCCTGAGAGGGAGGAGACAGCTGGCTTCGATTGCGTGCTACCTAATGTCAAGGAGGACCTGCCACAAACTGTCACCGAAAACCGAGCTAAAATTGCACATTGGTGGTGCGTAGTGGCCAAATATCCAAAAGATTTTATTAAAATTTGGCTCCGTTTGTTGTGATCGCATATGTTAAAATAATGATGGTCAGTTTCCCTCAATCAGCGCAAAAAATCCATTTATTTTCCATGCTTTGTCGCAGCGAACTCAATATGCAAATCATTTTTGACCAACAATATATTTTCAAACCATTGTGCGGCGCACAAAATTGTAAAAAGAAGTAAGAAGAAGAAATGTAAACATCGTGGCTGTCAGTGAGCTGTCTCCTCTCTCTCAGCTTCACCCCATAGCATGGTGCGATTGTGAGCTTGGTGACTCTAACCGCACGGCTACGAGGCTGTTCTTATTCTTAAGATATCTATAATAAGATATATTAGAGCCCATTTAGATTAAAGGAAGAACACATTTAGTATTTTTGTGCGATACAGGTCGGACTCGATTATCCGGGGATTCAATTAACCGGGGGCCCGATTATCCGGGGCTCGATTATCCGGAAAAAATGGCTCGATTATCCGGGGAAAAGTTTGTTTTTGCTTTGTTTACAAATTTTTAGATTACAATATGTCAAAAAATGTGATAAACATTTAATACAACACCTGTAAATAGGATTGAGCCTACTTGAAAATTGTTTTTAATTTTTCACATTTTTTATCCAAAATTTCATTTTCAAATAACATTGTTATAATAATACCATACCTTGAGTTTAGGCACTACAACATCATGTATGTTAGCTTCTATGTTTAACAAACAGATTTTGATTGAAGAACATCAAAAATAAAAGAAAAGAAGCATGGCTCGATTATCCGGGTGATTCGATTATCCGGGGTGAAATAATTTTGGAGTCACCCGGATAATCGAGTCCGACCTGTATTGTAAATTTGACTCATTTTCCTCTATATCGGTTGATAGAATCAGCGAGAGCGGCAGCAGCACAGGTAAGTTTTCACAGGTAAGTATTTTCTTCCAGCGGAATTCTTCAGGCACAGGTAAGTTCTTCTTTTTCAGGAATAGTCTTCGAGGTTCTTCATATGCGGTATCACATACAGGTAAGTATAATTTTGTTACAGCACCTTTTCACATATTTTGAGTTTAATTCACTTTATTTCAGGAAATGCATAATTTAATGGTAAACACTGGTTTTCTTCATGCTACATGCTATAGATAACTTTAATTCACTCTTCTTCAACATGACATTCTTAACTCTATGATAATACAGGATAAAAAGAGAAAGTCTTCTGCTTCTTCGACGACTTTTATAGTTGATCCATCGGAAATGCGTTGTCCCGGAACGTGTAGGAGGCAATATCGTTTTGGGCCACGATGACTACTTATTCGAAGATAGTTGACCTATTTCGAGAAATGACGCAGCTGACGAATAGATAGCGCTGATAATTCAATCATGTTTGAACATCCCCAGTACGGAGGGTTAGCCTAACATTAGCCTAATGTTAGGCTAACTTTTTGTCTCACTTTTGCCTAATGTTAGTCTAAAATTAGACAGATATGACACACTTTTGTTAGACATGTTGCAAATTCGAAACATGTTGTTAGTCTAACATTAGACTAACGTTAGACATGTTTTACTATGGGCTGTTAGACAAATGTTAGGCATAGATTTTATGCTGCTTGTTTTCATTCCAGCTGTCATTCGAGCAAGAAGTGTGATTGTAGTAGTGAACTTTTGTCGACGTTCACTACTACAACCGTACTCTTGCCTCGAATGAAAGCTGGACGAAACATGTTTAATAAAAAAACTCGGAGCCCGTTTTAATTTTAATTTTAATTTTAATTTTAATTTTAATTTTAATTTTAATTTTAATTTTAATTTTAATTTTAATTTTAATTTTAATTTTAATTTTAATTTTAATTTTAATTTTAATTTTAATTCTAATTTTAATTTTAATTTTAATTTTAATTTTAATTTTAATTTTAATTTTAATTTTAATTTTAATTTTAATTTTAATTTTAATTTTAATTTTAATTTTAATTTTAATTTTAATTTTAATTTTAATTTTAATTTTAATTTTAATTTTAATTTTAATTTTAATTTTAATTTTAATTTTAATTTTAATTTTAATTTTAATTTTAATTTTAATTTTAATTTTAATTTTAATTTTAATTTTAATTTTAATTTTAATTTTAATTTTAATTTTAATTTTAATTTTAATTTTAATTTTAATTTTAATTTTAATTTTAATTTTAATTTTAATTTTAATTTTAATTTTAATTTTAATTTTAATTTTAATTTTAATTTTAATTTTAATTTTAATTTTAATTTTAATTTTAATTTTAATTTTAATTTTAATTTTAATTTTAATTTTAATTTTAATTTTAATTTTAATTTTAATTTTAATTTTAATTTTAATTTTAATTTTAATTTTAATTTTAATTTTAATTTTAATTTTAATTTTAATTTTAATTTTAATTTTAATTTTAATTTTAATTTTAATTTTAATTTTAATTTTAATTTTAATTTTAATTTTAATTTTAATTTTAATTTTAATTTTAATTTTAATTTTAATTTTAATTTTAATTTTAATTTTAATTTTAATTTTAATTTTAATTTTAATTTTAATTTTAATTTTAATTTTAATTTTAATTTTAATTTTAATTTTAATTTTAATTTTAATTTTAATTTTAATTTTAATTTTAATTTTAATTTTAATTTTAATTTTAATTTTAATTTTAATTTTAATTTTAATTTTAATTTTAATTTTAATTTTAATTTTAATTTTAATTTTAATTTTAATTTTAATTTTAATTTTAATTTTAATTTTAATTTTAATTTTAATTTTAATTTTAATTTTAATTTTAATTTTAATTTTAATTTTAATTTTAATTTTAATTTTAATTTTAATTTTAATTTTAATTTTAATTTTAATTTTAATTTTAATTTTAATTTTAATTTTAATTTTAATTTTAATTTTAATTTTAATTTTAATTTTAATTTTAATTTTAATTTTAATTTTAATTTTAATTTTAATTTTAATTTTAATTTTAATTTTAATTTTAATTTTAATTTTAATTTTAATTTTAATTTTAATTTTAATTTTAATTTTAATTTTAATTTTAATTTTAATTTTAATTTTAATTTTAATTTTAATTTTAATTTTAATTTTAATTTTAATTTTAATTTTAATTTTAATTTTAATTTTAATTTTAATTTTAATTTTAATTTTAATTTTAATTTTAATTTTAATTTTAATTTTAATTTTAATTTTAATTTTAATTTTAATTTTAATTTTAATTTTAATTTTAATTTTAATTTTAATTTTAATTTTAATTTTAATATTAATTTTAATTTTAATTTTAATTTTAATTTTAATTTTAATTTTAATTTTAAATTAAATTAAAATTAAATTAAAATTAAATTAAAATTAAATTAAAATTAAATTAAAATTAAATTAAAATTAAATTAAAATTAAATTAAAATTAAATTAAAATTAAATTAAAATTAAATTAAAATTAAATTAAAATTAAATTAAAATTAAATTAAAATTAAATTAAAATTAAATTAAAATTAAATTAAAATTAAATTAAAATTAAATTAAAATTAAATTAAAATTAAATTAAAATTAAATTAAAATTAAATTAAAATTAAATTAAAATTAAATTAAAATTAAATTAAAATTAAATTAAAATTAAATTAAAATTAAATTAAAATTAAATTAAAATTAAATTAAAATTAAATTAAAATTAAATTAAAATTAAATTAAAATTAAATTAAAATTAAATTAAAATTAAATTAAAATTAAATTAAAATTAAATTAAAATTAAATTAAAATTAAATTAAAATTAAATTAAAATTAAATTAAAATTAAATTAAAATTAAATTAAAATTAAATTAAAATTAAATTAAAATTAAATTAAAATTAAATTAAAATTAAATTAAAATTAAATTAAAATTAAATTAAAATTAAATTAAAATTAAATTAAAATTAAATTAAAATTAAATTAAAATTAAATTAAAATTAAATTAAAATTAAATTAAAATTAAATTAAAATTAAATTAAAATTAAATTAAAATTAAATTAAAATTAAATTAAAATTAAATTAAAATTAAATTAAAATTAAATTAAAATTAAATTAAAATTAAATTAAAATTAAATTAAAATTAAATTAAAATTAAATTAAAATTAAATTAAAATTAAATTAAAATTAAATTAAAATTAAATTAAAATTAAATTAAAATTAAATTAAAATTAAATTAAAATTAAATTAAAATTAAATTAAAATTAAATTAAAATTAAATTAAAATTAAATTAAAATTAAATTAAAATTAAATTAAAATTAAATTAAAATTAAATTAAAATTAAATTAAAATTAAATTAAAATTAAATTAAAATTAAATTAAAATTAAATTAAAATTAAATTAAAATTAAATTAAAATTAAATTAAAATTAAATTAAAATTAAATTAAAATTAAATTAAAATTAAATTAAAATTAAATTAAAATTAAATTAAAATTAAATTAAAATTAAATTAAAATTAAATTAAAATTAAATTAAAATTAAATTAAAATTAAATTAAAATTAAATTAAAATTAAATTAAAATTAAATTAAAATTAAATTAAAATTAAATTAAAATTAAATTAAAATTAAATTAAAATTAAATTAAAATTAAATTAAAATTAAATTAAAATTAAATTAAAATTAAATTAAAATTAAATTAAAATTAAATTAAAATTAAATTAAAATTAAATTAAAATTAAATTAAAATTAAATTAAAATTAAATTAAAATTAAATTAAAATTAAATTAAAATTAAATTAAAATTAAATTAAAATTAAATTAAAATTAAATTAAAATTAAATTAAAATTAAATTAAAATTAAATTAAAATTAAATTAAAGTTAAATTAAAATATAATATAAAGTTAAATTAAAATATAATTTAAAGTTAAATTAAAATATAATATAAAATTTAATATAATTAAAATTTAATTAAAATTTAATTAAAATTTAATTAAAATTTAATTAAAATTTAATTAAAATGTAATTTAAATTTAATTGAAATTATATTAAAATTAAATTAAAATTGATTGAAATTGATTGATTGATTTATCTCTATGTAGGAGAATTTCAGCCCTTGACTTTGAAATTGAATTAAAATTAAAGTAACTCACCGACACGATGAGGCCAAACTTAACGGAATCGGACACTGTTTTGGTGATCACTGGTTCCGGCGACAATACGACGAGAACGAACAAGACTTAAGGGCTATTCACACCAACGGGCCGGGACCGGGGCCGGGCCGCCGCCGGGGCCGGGGCTCGACGGGACTGTTTTCGCTTCGTTCTCACTGCAGACCGTGCTCACCGGGCTAGCGCATGCGCACCAGCCATTTATGTTGCGCGAACTCACGCACACTATGAAGCGGTTGCCATTTGCATTTGTTTTGTTTTTGCTTCTGCGCAGTGTCTCCCGATGTGTTTTGATGTGCAGTAACAATGATGCAGAAAGGGAAATCAAATGAATTACTGGCAGAACGTTTGTGCGATTTCAGGCAAATTCATGTTTGGATTCTACTGGAAGTTTTTTTGCAATTCCTCCAGCGTTTGCTTGTGGGTTTCATCCAGGACTTTCTTTTGTTATTCCTACAGGAGTCTGGCATTCCTCCAGCTCTTTTTTTGATTTCCCTGGGATTTTTTCAGGTTTTTCCGGAAATTACTAAAAGACTCAAGGGAATTTCTCCAAAAATACCTCCATTTACACCTTCCAGGAATACCTGCAGGGATTCATTTAGAAAAAAAATTCTCCACGGTGTCCACTCCAAATTCTTCCAGGAATTCCTCCAGAAATTCATCCCCGAATTCATACAGGAATTCTTCAGGAATTGTTCCAGACATCAGGAATTCTTCCAGGGATTTCTCCAGTTAATATTTGAAGAAATTGTTCCAGGACTTTCACCAGGAATTCATACAAGGATTTGCCTAGGAATTCCTCTAAGGATTCCTTCAGAAATTTATCCACGGTGGCCCACAGAAATTCTTCCGGTTATTTCTCCATGAATTCCTGCAGGTATTATTCCAGGAATTCCTACAGCAATTCCTCATGGGATTTCTCCAGAAACTCCTCCAGGGATTTCTCTACGGATTCCCCCAGGAATTTCTAAAGAGGATTCCTCCAGTGATTCTTCCATAAATACAGCAACTACTCCAGGAAATTCTCTAGAATTCCTTCCAGAAATTCTGCCAGAATATCATCAAAAAATTCTTCCAGAAATTTCCCCTGTGAATTCTTCTAGGATTTTCTCCAGGGATTCTTTCAAAAATTCCTCCAGAAAATACTTCAGGCACTCCTCCAAGTATTACTTCAGGATTTGCTCCAGAAATTACTCCAGATATTCTATCAGAAATTACTTCAGAAATTCTTCGAGCAACTCCTTCAATAATTTGTCCGGGAATTCCTACAGGAATACATTCAGAAATTTCAACAGGAATTCTTACAGGAAGTCTTTCAAGAAATACTTCAGAAATTTCTTCAGGAATTCTTCCAGGAATTACTCCAGGATGTCCTACATAAATTTCTCGAGGAATTCCTCCAGTAGTAATCTCAGGAATTCCTCCAGGGATTTCTCCAGGAATTCTTCCAAGAATTACTCCAGAAATTGCTCCAAGAAATTCTTTACAGATTCCTCAAAAAATCCTTCTTATATTTCCCCCAGGAAATCATCAAGAAATTCCTCCAGGAATTTCTCACAGAATTCCTCTGGAAATTTCTCCAAAGATTCCTTCAAAAATTCATCTAGGGATTTCTCCAGTGATTCCTCCATAAACTCCTACAGCAATTGCTCCAGGAAATACTCCAGGAAATCCTCCAGGGATTTCTCCAGTAATTCCTCCAAGAATTCTTCCAGAAATTCCGTCAGGAATTCCTCCAATTCCTTCCAATCCTCCTTCCATTCCTCCAATCCTTCAGAAATTCTTCCAGGAAGTCTTCCAGGGAATACTAGATTAATTCCTTTATAAATTTCACTAAAAATTCTTTTAGGAAATTCTCCACAAATTAAGGAATTGTCCCGGAATTACTCCAGAAATTTCTCCAATAATTTCTTTTGGGATTGCTCCAAGAGCTCCTCCAGAGGTTTCTTCAGAATTTTCTCAAGAAATTTCTCCAGATAACCCTTCAGAAATTCCTACAGAAATCCATCCTGAAATTCATCCTGGAATCTCTCCAGGAGTACCTCCAAGAATTCCTCCAAAAATTCCTCTAGGATTTGCTCTGAGACTTACATCAAGAATTGCTAAAAGAATCCCTCTAGAAATCCTTCCAAAAAATTGTGCAGAAATTCCTCCAAGTCTTCTGCCAAGAATTCTTTCAGAAATTTCTCCAAGGATACTGTAAAGAACTTCTTTAGGATTTTTTCCACGAATTACTTCAGCAACATCTAAAGACTTTTACCTAGAGTTCTTTAAAAAAAAAATTAAAAAGGAATTTCTTCAGGAACTCCTCCAACAAATCCTACAAGAATTTTCCCAAGAATTTCTGCAAGAATCTCTCCAGGAATTTCGCCATAAATTCTCCAAAGAAACTTAGAGGTATTTCTCCAAAATTTCTCAAAAGTTTCTCCAAGAATTTAGATTTAAAAAAGTTTCTCCAAGAATTCCTACATGAATTCCTCTAAGCCCTTCGCCAATAATTCCTCCAACAATCCCTTTAGGAATTCTTCCAGGGAATCTTTAAGAGATTTTGCAAGAGATTCCTTCAGGAATATCTCGAAAAATTCCCACAAAAACCTGCACAATATCTTTCAGAGACTCCTCCAAAAATTACTTCTGGCGTTATTCCAAGGATTCCTCCAGGCATTTCTCTACAAATTTCTCAGAGAGCTCCTCCAGGAATTCTTCCGGAAATTTTCCAAGGAATTCCAACAAAAATTGGTACTCCAGCAATTCCTTAAAAATTTCTTCTAGGAATTGCTGTAGGGATTTTTCAAGATTTTTTTAAGAATTCCTTAATAAATTCTTTCATTAATACCTACCCTTCAGGAAACCTCCAGAAATTCTTAAAAAAAAACTAATGGAATAACCCCAAGGAATCCTCCGAGAATTGCTTCAGGAATTTCTCCAGGAATTTGATATTCCTCGCCAAAAAATCCTCCAGAAATAAATCCAGTAATTCCTTTATAAACTCTTCCAGAAATTACTTTAGAAAATACTCAAGAATTTAGATTTAAAAAAGTTTCTCCAAGAATTCCTACATGAATTCCTCTAAGCCCTTCGCCAATAATTCCTCCAACAATCCCTTTAGGAATTCTTCCAGGGAATCTTTAAGAGATTTTGCAAGAGATTCCTTCAGGAATATCTCGAAAAATACCCCCAAAAACCTGCAGGATATCTTTCAGAGACTCCTCCAAAAATTACTCCTGGCGTTATTCCAAGGATTCCTCCAGGCATTTCTCTACAAATTTCTCCAAGAGCTCCTCCAGGAATTCTTCCGGAAATTTTCCAAGGAATTCCAACAAAAATTGGTACTCCAGCAATTCCTTAAAAATTTCTTCTAGGAATTGCTGTAGGGATTTTTCAAGATTTTTTTTTAAGAATTTCTTAATAAATTCTTTCATTAATACCTACCCTTCAGGAAACCTCCAGAAATTCTTTGAAAAAAAAACTAATGGAATAACCCCAAGGAATCCTCCGAGAATTGCTTCAGGAATTTCTCCAGGAATTTGATATTCCTCGCCAAAAAATCCTCCAGAAATAAATCCAGTAATTCCTTTATAAACTCTTCCAGAAATTACTTTAGAAAATACTCAAGAAATTCCAAAAGGTGGCCCTCCAGTAATTCCTTTCATAATATCTTCATTCCACCAGGATTTTTTTTTTAATTTCCTTCAAGAACTCCTACAAGTATATTTTCAGAAACGTTTCCAAGACTTCTGTCAAGAATTCTTACAGGAACTCTTCAAGGAATTTCATGAGAAATTCATCGTAGAATGTTTACACCATTTCTCCGAAAGTTCTTTCAAGAATTCCTGCAGGAAATCCTCCAAAACTTCATCCAAGAATTTTTACACAAATTTCTCCAGTTACCCATAGAAGAATTCTTTCGGAAAATTCTACAGAGAAGACAGTTTTCTACATGAATTCTTCAAATAATTCCCACAGTAATTCATCCAGAAAGTCCTTCAGGAGTTATTCCAGCAATTCTTACAAGAATTCCTAAATAAACTCTTCTAGGAATTCCCCCAGGAAGTCCTCCAGAAATTTCTGTAAGAAGCACTTCAGGAATTGCTCTAGGAATTACTCTAAAAACTCCCCCAAGAATTGCTCCTGGATTTCCATCAAGATTTTCTTCAAAAACTCCTACACGTATTCCCCGTTGCATTACTCCAGGCACTGCTACTCGACATATTCAAAAAATTCTTCATGGAATCCCTCCAGGAATTCCTCCAGGAAATTTTCAATAATTTATTTCGGGAATCTTCTGACAATCTTCCAAAAATGCCTACAGAAATTCCTCCAGGAATTCCTTCAAGAATTCTTCCAAAACCTTCTCTAATAATGCCTCTAGGAATTCTTTCGAGACTTCCGCCAAGAATTCCTCCAAGAATATCTCTAGAAATTTCTCCAAAAATCCCCCAAAATTTTTTTCCAGGGGTCTTTGAAGATTTTTTTTTTAGGAATTCCTTCACGAATTTCTCAGGAAATTCTTCATGAATTCTACCAGAAACCTCCAGGAAATCCTCCAAAAATAACTGATGCAATTATTCCAGTGATTCCAGTGATGCTCTAGGAATTCCTCCAGGGATTCTTTCAGAACTTCCTTCGGAAATTCCTCCAGGAATTCCTCCAAGAATTCCTCTTGGGATTTCTCCAGGAATTTCTCCAGAATTCATGAAGGAATTTTTAATGAAGATTCTTGATGAAATCCTGGAGTTATTTCTAGAGTAGCTCCTGGAGTAATTCCTGAAGCAATTTCTGAAGAAATTCCTGAAGTGTTTCCGAGAAGAATTCTTGAAAGCTTTCCTAAAGGAATCCTTTGGAGACATTTCTAAAATAAAAACGTGAGAAATTCCTGGAGGAATTTCAGGAAAAAATCCTGAAGGAATTTCGGGGGGAATTTCTAGAAATATTCTTGAAGTAATTCCTGGTGGAATTCCAGAAGTAATTCGTGAAAGAATTCCGAAATGATTTAATGAATTGCTTAAGGAATTCTTGAAGGATTTCCTTGAGGTAGTCCCAATTCTGGGAGGAATTTCTGGAAAAATTCCAGGAGGAAATTCTTGAGGAATTCCAGGAGGAAATATTGTGGGAATTCCTGCAGGAATTCCTGGATAGTTTCCGGGAAGAATTCTTGAAGGCTTTCCTGGAGGAATTCCTGGATAATTATCCGGAGGATTTCCTGGAGTATTTCCTGGAGGAATATCTGCCGGAATCCCTGGGGTAGATCCTGAAGGAATACCTGGAGGAATCCCCAGAGTACTTTCTGGAGGAATTTCTAGAGTATTTCCTGGAAAACTTCTGGGAGAATTTCTGAAGGAATTTCTCACGGAATTCCTCCAGATAATTACCCAGGAATTTCTCCAGAAATTTTCACAATATTTCTTCCTGGAATTACTCCAGGAATTCCTTTAAAAAATCCTCCTGGAATTCTGGATCCTTTAGAAATACCCCAAGGAAGTCTAATAATGCCTCTAAAAATTCTTCAAATCATTTAGGAATTCCTTCACGAAGTACTTCAAGAACTCCACCAGGAATTACTTCAGGAATATCTTCAGGGATTCCCCCTGAAATTTCTCCAGGTCTGCTTCCTGAAATTCCCCCAAGAATTTCTAAAGGATTTCTTTTAGAAATTTCTCCAAAGAATTCCTCCAGGAAAGCCTTTTGGAATTCTTCTCGGAAACACTCCAGCAAATTACTACAAGAATTATCCAGAAGCTACTCTAGAAATAACTCTTCCTCAAGAAATTCTATCAAGCATTCCTTCAGATAATACTCCAGCAATTCCTTTAGAAATAACTTTAGAAATTTCTACTGGAATTATCTCAGGTACAGGAATTTCTTAAAGAATTACTTCAGGGATTCCTCTAAGAAGCACTTCAGAAATTTTTCAAGGAATAACTCCAGGAATTCCGTTAGAATTCACTC
The DNA here is from genome assembly GCF_035046485.1 of Aedes albopictus. Lineage (NCBI taxonomy): Eukaryota > Metazoa > Arthropoda > Insecta > Diptera > Culicidae > Aedes > Aedes albopictus. Next base: position 427,464,147 of record NC_085137.1, read on the forward strand.
CATGAATTTCGTCAAGAATCACTCCAGGAGTTTCTCTAGGATGTCATCCATGAGTTTCTCTAAGAATTCCTCCAGGGATTCCTCTAGAGATTCTTCCAGAGATTCCTTCAGGGATAACTCACTGGAAGAATCCCTGCAGGGTTTCTTAAAGGAAACCTTGGAGGATGCACTAAACGATGCTCTACACTATACTGCAGGGATTCCTCTAAAAATTCCTCCAAGAATTCCATTACGGATGTCTGTAGGGATTCACAGAGAGATTTCTCCAGAAATTCCATCTGGGATTTCTCCAGAAATTCGTTTAGAGTTTTCTCCAAAGATTTCTCCAAGAATTCTTCAAAGGATTCCTCTAGGAATACCTCCAGGAATACCTCCGATTTCTCCAGGAATTTTTCTTGGGCTTTCACCATGAATTCCAGCAGTGATGAAAAAAAAATCTCCACCAATTCATTCAGAAATTCCTTCAGTAATTCGTAGAGAAAGTTCTGAAGGATTTCCTGGAAAAACTTCGCCAAGAATTCCTCCAACAATTACTTAAGAAATTCCTGTAGGAATAACTCTAGGGAATCCTATCAGAGTTCCTGCAGGAATTACCCTACGAATTCTTCCAGGAGTTGTTTCGAGAAATACTCCAGGAATTCTTCATTTCCTGGAATATTCCAGGAATAACACATTGAATTCCTCCTGCAATTATTTCAAGAATTCCTGCAGGAATTACTCCAGGAAACTCTCCAAGCAATCTTCCAAGAATTATTTCAGGAATTCATCCAGAAATTCCTCTAAAAATCCTTTGGGGAGTCACTTCACGAAAATTCTTGGTAGAAGTTTTGGAGGAATTTCAGGAGAAATTCTTTTTAAAAATCCTTAATGAATTTTTGAAGGAATTATTGAAGATATTCCTGGAGGTATTCTAGTATGAGTTCTTGGCAGGAATTCTTGGAGGAACTGTTCGAGGAATTCTTGGAGAAATTACTGAAGGGATTCTTTGTGGAATTCTTGAAAGAAGTCTTGGAGGTATTCTTGAAGAATTTCTTCGAGGAATTCCAGCAGGATTATGTGATGGATTTCTAAATACCTAGAGATTTTTTTTGGAAAAAATCCCGGAGGAATTCTTGTAGAAATCCTTAGCAGAAGTATTGGAGGAATTCCTGGAAGAATCTCTCGAGAACTTCCTGGAGAAATTCCTGATGTGTTTCTTGAGGAATTTTTGGAGTAATTTCTGGAGAAATTCTTGGAGGAATTCTTGGAAGAATTATTGGAAGAAGTCTCGAAGCAGTTACTGGAGAAATCCTTGAAGGAATTCTCTACAAAATCCTAAGAGTTACCGCATGAGTATTATTATGAGAAGGGATTCTTGGAGAAATTCTAGGCATATATCTTGGACGAATTCCTGAATGAATTCTTGGAGAAATTCCTTGAGGAATTCTTGATTCAATTCCTGGAGGAGTTATTGGGAGAATTTAATAAGATATTAATAAAGGGAGTTCCAGAAATCCCTCCATTTATTCTTCCAGCAATTTCTCAAGAATTCCTACAAATAAATCCTCGAGAAATTTCTCCTAGGAATACTCAAGGGACTCCTCCGAGAACTTTCAGGGAGACCTGCAGGAATCACTCCACAAAATCCTCCATAAAATTCTCTTGGAATTTCACCAGGAATTTCTCCAGTAATTTCTCCTTGGATTTATCCAGGAGTTTTACCAAGAATTTATCCAGGATTTTTTTTCCCAAAAAATCTTTTACATTTTTTTTAAGAATTTCTCCTGGATTTTGTCCATAATTTTTTTTGCAATTTCCCCGAGAATTCTTCCAGGAATTTCGACAGTTTCCCCAACAATTGTTTCAAGAAATCCTTCCGAAACTCTTCCAGAAATTTCTCCAAAAGTTCCAAGAAGCATTTGGCCAATTTTTTAGAGTTTCTCCAAAGTTTTGTCCAAGTATGTCTCCATGAATTCTTCAATTTCGATATATTTCCTACGAAAAATCCTTTGGAAATTTCGGCAGAAAATTTTTCAGCAATTTATGTAAGAACTTCCCGAGGAATTCTTCAAAACATTCCTCCAATAATTCTTCATTAAATTCTCAAGGAGTTTCTTCAAGAATTCCTAGAAGAATTCCTTCAGAAATGACTGAAAAAATATTCCAGAAACCATGCAAGCAAATTCTCCAGAAATTCTTTCAGAACTTCTCCTGAAATTCGTCTAAGAATTCTTCCTGCATTTCTTCAGGATTTTCATGAACATGAGCATGATTGACCGCCCGCGGTTGCTCCTCTGTTATTGCAAGGACAACTACATTTACACAAAGAACCAACAGATGATGTTTGGGATTAGCTTTCTCTTCATTGTGTAAATGCTGGAATCCCAATACTTTTCAATAAGCAATACCAGCGCCGGCCGCGTCCGAATGCAGGTCAATTGAGGATAGGGAAGGAAGTGATGACGTGATTCTCACTTAGGCCAATAACCGAGGAATTCTCTGCGTTACTACGAGTTTGGAGTTTGGACAGGGGAAATGGAGATGTGTTGAGGATTTTGCCGCGGTAAACGAGTGTAATGTTTTGATTCGCGATTAATAATGCGCTCGCGAAGAAATACCCTACTAAACCTTGGACGACGAACGCGATCTTTTGTGCCTCAAAACTCACCCTACATAAGTTATTCATTCGCAACTAAGGAGAACACAATGCTAAACACCGACGCATCTGTAGTTTGCGTTTCCGCGCGAGACAATGCTGAACGCGATCAATTCACAAGTATTAACAAAATAACACGTGATAAATAAATCAGAAAGATCTTACCGCATGGTTCGCCGTCTATCTTTTACCGACCCTCTCTTTTTCCAGAAATTCATGCAACCTTTATTTGAGTCAAAACATTTATTCATTTGGACTAAAATATTACAAATGTCGACACCGAAGATGACGAACCATTCAAATTTTTGTGTTCATGCAAAAAATGAAAGGAAATTATTTATTATCAACTAAATGTGCATTTGGAACTAGCGCCGACACATCACGTGACGAACTTTTCAATATTTGTTAGATAAATACACAAAAACCAGAGCTGCAGCATCTTCCACTAACTGGCCTCAAAATTACACTGAACTGCTTCAACAACACACGGGTACGACGATGTGCACATTCAAATTGTCGACGACAACGCGCCCGATCCGAATGAAAAAAGAGGCACTTCCTTTGCCTCCAAAAACACACTAAACCGCCTCGTACGAAGATGAGTACGCGCACAGGACGACGACGCGATGCAACGACGAACCAAGACGGACTCTCATGCAACCTTTACTATTGAGTCAAAACATTTATTCATTTTGACTAAAATATTACAAATGTCGACACCGAAGATGACAAACCATTCAATTTTTTGTGTAAATGCAAAAAATGAAAGAAACATATTTATTATCAACTGAATGTGCATTGGGTACTAACGCCGACACATGACGTGACGAACTTTTCAATATTTGTTAGATAAATACACAAAAACCAGAGCAGAATTGTATAAATCGTTTAGCATTAATTATTATTATTATTATTATTATTATTATTATGATAAAATGGAAAGAGCTCAAGAATAAACATCCTTCGAAGTGTCCAGTGCGTATGTGCTACAGCATCTTCCACTAACTGGCCTCTTCTCCGAAATCACACTGAACCGCTACAACTACACACGGGTACGACGATGTGGACATTCAAATTGACGACGACGACGACGCAGCCGGTCCGAATAAACAAAAAGCGGCTTTTTCACTTTGCCTCAAAAATCACACTAAACAGCCCCGTACGAAGATGAGCACAGCCAAATCTGCGACGACGACGACGCGGCAGGCCCAAATGAATAAAATGGCCTCTTCACTTTAAAGACGCGGACACGTTCAATGCTTCCAGTGAGCTTTTCGCTCTTTTAAGGAAGCACGACACTAGACAACGGACTAGCATGCAACGCCCAGTGGCACAGCCGAAAACTTTTCCTGACAGCTGCGGCGGGAATCGAACCCGCGCTCCTCAGCACGATGCGACTAAGAGCTTGGTGACCCTAGCCGCACGACCACGGAGCCGCACTTTGCCTCCAAAATCACGAAGATGAGCACAGTCAAATAGACGACGACGACGGACGATCCGAATGAAAACGCGGCCTGTACACTTTGCCTCCAAAAACTCATTTGAAAAAGCGGCATTTCGATTTTGCCTCCAAAAACACACTGAACTGCCCCGTACGAAGCTGAGCACTGTGAAATAGACGACGACGACGACGCGCTCGCGGCCGAACCAAATGAAAAAACTCTTCCTGCATTTCTTCAGGATTTTCTCCTAAAATCTCCCTGAATTTCGTCCAAGGGCAACTTGAGAAATTTCTGAAAGAGTTCCTTAAAAAAATCTCCAAAAATTTCTTCATAAAAAATCCAAATTACTCTGGTTATTTTTCCAAAAAATTCTCCAGCACTTTCTCCAACTAGTTCTCCAGAAATTCCGTCATGAAATCCTTCAGATATTCCACCAGAAATGCTCCCAGCAACTCCTGCAAGACTTCGTTTCTCAAAAATTTCTACAAAAATACTCTAGAAATTCCTCCATGAATTTCACCGAGAATTTCTTTAGCAATTCCTCCAAAAAAATCTCCTAGGAGCTCCTTGAAGAATTCCTTAAATTTCCAAGCACTTCTCCACGAATTCTCTAAGAATTTCTCCAAGATTTTCCAGTTTTCCCAGACCTTTCTGCAAGTATTTTTTCAGGAATTTCTCCAAGAATTTCTTAAAGATGTTGATCAAGAATTTCTTTAGAAATTTATGGAGAATTTCTTGGAGGAGTTTCTTGAGCAGTTTCTAGAGTAATTTGTAAAGGAATGTCTGGAGAATTTTTAGAAGAAATTCCTGGACGAATTCGTGGAGAAATTCCAATTCTTGAAAAATTTCTGTAGGAATTTGTGAAGCAATTTCAAGAGATTTTCTTACAGGAATTTCAGGAGAAATTATTAGAGACATTCCTTTAGAAATGGTTATAGAAATTGTGGGAGAACTTCTTGAAAAAAAAAGCTGTAGAAATTCTTGGAAAAATTCGTGGGGAAATTCTTGGAGAAATACATGGAGAACTTTTTGGAAAAATTCTGAAAGAATTCTCGGAGCAATTTCAGGAAGAAATCTTGGAGGGATTCTTGGAGGAATTTTTGGAGGAATGCCTGGTTAAATTTCTGAAGTAAACTTTAGAGAAATTCATGTAGGAATCTCTGAAGCAATTTCTAGAGGAATATCGGGGGGAATTCATGGAAGAATTCCTGAAGGAATTTTTGGAAGAGTTCCAGCAAGAATGCCAGACAGAAAGAGTTCCAGGAGGAATTTCCGAAAAAAAATCCTGGTGAAATTGCTGGAGGAATTCCGGGAGAAATTCTTGGAGAAACTCCAGGAGGAAAACTTTGAGGAATTCTCGGAGAAATTCCTGGGATTTTTTAGAGGTTTTCTTAGGGAAATTATTTGGTTTTAAAGAAATTCTTTAAAGAACTCCTGAAAAAATTCCTGAAAGAGTTTCTTGAGTTATTTTAGACGGAAATTCTGGAAAACTTCTTTATTCTCCTAGAAATTCTTGGAGGAATTCTTGCAGGAATTTCTATTAGAATTTCTGCAGGAATTCCTGGAGAAATTACTGAATTCCATAGAGAAATTGCTGAAGAAATTCTTAGAAAAATTCCTGCGGAAATTCTTCGAGAACATCATGGAGAAATTCATCGAAAAATTCTGGAGGAATTCTTGGAGAAAATCCCAGAATCAATTGTTGGAAAAATCTTTGAAGGAATCCTTTGAGGAATTCCTGGAGGAATCCCTGGTGGAATTTCTGGATGAATTCCTGGAGGAATCCTTAGAGGACGTTTTGGAAGAATTCCTCGGAGAATCTCTGGAGGAGCCCTAGAGGAATTCCTGGTGGGCCTGGAGGAATCACTGGATACAACCTCTGGAAGAATTCCTGGATGAATTTCTACCAAAACATCTCGAGAAATAAATGAAGGAATTTTTGAAGGTATTTTTGGAGGAAAACTTTGAGGAATACTGTAACATTTTCTGGAGGATTTTCTTGGAGAAATTCCTGGGAAAATATTGGAAAATTTTAGGAGAAAATCCTCGAGGAACTCTTGGTGGAAATTCTCAATAAATTCTTCAAAGAATTACTAGTTAAATTCTTGGAGAAATCTCTTGGAGGAATTTCTTGAAGAAATCCTGAAAGAACTCTAGGAGGAAATCCTGGAAGAGTTTGTGGATTATTTTTTACAGGAATTACTGAAAGATTTCTTGGTGTAAAGGTTAAAGAAATTTTCGAGGATTTTTTGGGATATTTTTGGAGAAATTTAGGGAAAAATTCCTGGAGATGTCCCTGAAATGATTTCTGGGGGAATTTCCAGAAGAATCTTTGAAGAAATTTCTCGAGTAAATTTTTAAGAAATTCCTGAAGCATGTACAAATTTCTGGAGGTGTTCGTGGAGAAATAGCAAGAGAAATTTTAGGAGGTACATTTAGTGAAATTATAGGAGGAATACTTGCAGAAATTTCTGAAAGAGTTTTTGGAGTAACTTCTGGAATAATTCCTCGAAAAATGTTGAATAAATTCCTGGAGAACGTCACGCAAAGAATCTGAAGAAATTCTTGGAATAGATCGTGCGAAAATATTTCGATAAATTCCTGGAGAAATTCTCGGAAAAATTCTGAAGAAATTCATTAGGAATTTTTTGGAGGAACTCCTGAAAGAATTCTTGCAGGAATTCCTGCAAAAATCACTGAAAGATTTAATAGAAGAATCCATGAATGAATTGCTGCAGAAATGCTGGAGGAATACTTAAAGGCTTTTTGCAAGAATCCTTGGTGATATCTCTCAAGGAACCTTCGGAGAAATTTTTGGGTGAATCTCTGGGGGAATTCTTGGAGGAATTTCTGGTGTTATATCTGGAGGAGTTTCTCTGAGCATTCCCTCAAAATACTTCTGTAGGAATTATTGTAGGAATGTATGGAGCAATTCCCGGATTAATTTCCTTTTTTTCTGGAAAATCCCTGAAGGAATTGCTGGAATAATTCTGAACTGCTGATGAATTTCTCTAAGGAATTCTTCAAGTAACTGCAGTAAAAGTTTCGTAAAGAAATAATGGAGAACTTCCTAGAGAAATTACCATCAGATTCCCTTAAATTAACATTCGGAGGATTTCATGATCAATTTGTCGGATTTCTAAGTTATATAATAATTGAAAAAACTGTGGGAGAATATGTGCTTTACTTCTCGAGAATCCATGAATATTGTATGTACTTTTTTAAAGATTTTAACAGTAATAGGCAAAAAAACATAAACCTTAAAAGCGCACTTGACGCTCTTCTATAAATGTTATGTGTACACATCCCAAACACAATTTCTAATGGCGCAAACGAAAAAAAATGCAATTGTTGCGGATTCTGGTCAACCTGTTTTTTTTTTAACGAAAAATTGCTTTGAGAAATTGCTGCAGAAAAAAACAATCCAAATCCTAGGCAGGAGAAGCCAGAGGAACAAAAACATTTTGTTATTATTTTCCTCTTGCTTTCTCCAACAGACGACCGACGACAGACGACCAGACGTCCAAAACAGAAACGAAAAACATTCGTCTTCATCAGCCACTCTCGTTCGAGCTCACAACTACCAACACACGACGCAAAATATGCTGCCCACCGTGCAGCTACCGGGCGTTCCAAATATCGTTGACAACGATATTTGCTGTCCGCCCGGTCGCACCCCGGTTTCGCCCCGGGCACTGCCCGGTTGCCGTAGTGTGAACGCTTCCATACATTGTGTATGAAAGAAATTCGAAACATAGCCCGGACGGGCCCCGGCGGCGGCCGGTCCCCGGTCCCGGCCCGTTGGTGTGAATAGCCCTTATTGGTCAGCAGCAGCGACGAGGCACTAACGGGTTGGACGACGGAACGACTGAAATGGTTCCTACGGGTTTAAACTAATTGAGACGCGATTTTTTTATTTCATTTTCTCGACCGACGAACGCGATTTTCAAGCTGCCGCAACTAACAAAGTTTTTTTCCACTGCCATTTGCTCAACTGTCAATGATGCGCGAAAAAATCGAACATTCAGCATAAAATCGGGGTTATGATTTATGCTCTCCAGCAATTTTCGATGAGCAACATAACTAACAAATGCCTAACAGTGTCGAACGCCTAACTTCCTCCGTGCTGGGTCCTGGCCCCTCAGAAATACTATTTCTGCTCACGCTATCAAATTTGGTATACGCTATGCTCGATGAATCGACGTCTCGATGAAACAAACGGGCTGTCCCTCGCAGGTGTCGATGAAGTTTTGACGTTTGCCTTCTTTCCTCGTTCGCCTTGTTGTCACTCTCGTTCGCGCTTGGTGCATCAATCAATAATTGGAGATCGCTGCTGCAGACCAGTTTTGATGACGAACGAAAATTTCCTGGCAAAAAAAGACCCGGTAGCGGGTTTTAACGGATATAAAATAGTTGGACAGGGACTCACCTGGTCCCTGTTACAACAGGGCCTTGTATTTATTTTGTTGCAGGTTCGTTCCCGTCGATCGCTTCGTTGTTACCGGATGTGTTGGCAGTTTTCCCATCGAAAGAGTTTTCGTCCGACGGTGCGATGGGAAGTAAACAAAGCTTCGATACTGGACGGGTGAAACTTCCTTGCGGTGTTTGAACGGTGACTACTCGTGTGATACCGTCCGCTCCGGGGTGAAGCTCTAGGATTCTCGCCGTGGACCATCGCATAGGAGGAAGCTTCTCATCCTTGATGATCACCAGCTGATTTGGAGCGATTTGTATCGGCGGGCTGTACCATTTTGTTCTGGCTTGGAGTGTGGATAAATAGGGTGGGGCGGGGCAAGATGGGTCGCATAAGGATGGATCACCATAACTTTGTAAATACAAATCGTATTGGTTTGTATTCGTCCGCTACTCTTTAATACACTAGTTAGCTATGCTAAAAGTCGATAAAAAGTTCATTAAATACAAAGTATGATGTTAAACGAGCAGTTTTAAAAAGTGATCGATTTTGCACCGTGAAAAAAGTGCGGGGCAAGATGGGTCACCTTTTAAGTAATTCCACATTTTCTCAACGAAAAACGTCAAAATATAAGATTTGTTCCGCATTCATATATGCTCCATATACATACTGAATAAACAAGAGCTACTAGTAAACATTTTATAGATTTATTTGGAATATAAAAAACTTTACGATTTGAGTGGTCCTAAGGCATCTTGAAAATCGATGTTTTCACTAAAAAATTATCATAATTTTATGTTATAATTTTGAGTGTTCATTCCGCTTGATTGAAGTCATTTATGAGATAGTCTTGTAATAAAAAATAAATAACTTTTGAATGCTCCAAAAATACGTTCAAAATTGAAGGTGACCCATCTTGCCCCGCGGCCGTTTATATGGAGATTATATGGAATGTATCGCATAAGAAAAATGGCTAAAAACCATTTTATTTTTTATTTCCAATGAGAGTGAATAATTTTTCAATCAATGCCCCAAACTTTTGTATACTCATGCTGGTCATCTAACAAAATTATTAATCTAAACAAAACATGAGTAATGCGCCCAAAAATGGCACTGACCCATCTTGCCCCGTGACCCATCTTGCCCCGCCCCACCCTACTCGGTATGCCAGCGGTTCCAAATGCATTGCAGGATTTTCTGTGTTGCTTCGTAGTGACGCAGGCGGTTGAATGGTACCTCAGTGAGGTCGACATCTGGGACTGCTTTCAACGAAGATCCCACCAAGAAGTGTCCCGGTGTTAATGGGTCGAAGTCCGAAGGGTCGTCGCTTAGTGGAACCAACGGTCGAGAATTCAGGCAGGATTCTATTTGCGCTAACAATGTTTCCATGTCGTCGTAGGCCAATGTGCGTGTTCCAAGCACTCGGGTGAAGTGCTTCTGTGCGGACTTGATGGCAGCTTCCCACAGGCCGCCGAAGTGGGAAGCCTTCGGCGGGTTAAAGTGCCATTTGATGCCCAGCTGCATGCATTCTTGAGCTACGTTCTGTTGGTGTTGCTTGCTTGTGATCAGGTTGCGAAGTTCCTTTGCTGCTCCAACAAAATTCGTCCCGTTGTCGCTGTAGATGACGGAACATAGACCTCGGCGAGCGACAAAGCGGCGGAGGGCCTGAATAAACTTCGCGGTGCTGAGGTCCACGACCAACTCCAAATGCACTGCCTTCGTGCAAAAGCATATGAATACTGCCACGTAGGCCTTCCTGGCAGCAGCTCGTCGGTGGATCGGTTGCAAGTATATTGGACCCCAGTAGTCCACACCTGAGGTAGAAAACGGTCGAGCGGCTGTGATTCGCGGAGCCGGCAGCTCAGCCATGAACTGCTCAATTAGCTTGGGACGAGCTCTTACGCAGACGACGCACTTGTGAACAATTTGGCGAGCCAGGCCTCTGGCCCCCAAGATCCAATATCGAAGCCGAAGGATTGTGAGAAGCAGTTGTGGCGCCGCATGTAGATGTTGTTCGTGGTAGGTTCGAACAAGGAGAGCGGACAGTGGGTGCGAGGATGGTAGGATTATCTGATGCTTTGCGTCGTACGGCTGATGAGCTTGCTTTAGTCGTCCTCCAATACGGATTATTTGATCAGTTGCGAGAATCGGGTGAAACCACTTAATCTTGGATTTCTTTCCTACAGGTTTCGAATTTAGAAGTAGCTTCCATTCCTCTCCGAAGTGTTGTTGCTGCACCAATTTGATGACTGCGGCTTCTGCTTCTTTTAACTCCTCGGCGGTGATTTTACTGTCCTGCGGTCGATCCTTACCGAGTTGACAGTTCTTGATGAATCGACGGCAATATCCGACAACCCGCAGCAAACGATGGTAGTTGGAAAACCTGGTTACGAGTTGGTCTATAAACGACGGTTCCGAGATTACGGTTGTCAATGCCGGCGATGTTTTTCGAGTTTCTAGCGGTGCTTCGGTGTCTGTTGTTGGATCGATTCGCTGAGTAGGCCATTCGCGTTCCTCTCGTTGAAGCCATGGCGGTCCATTCCACCACAGGTCGCAGTTCAGGATTGATTCGGCGGACATGCCACGAGAAATGTGATCCGCGGGGTTTTCGTGGCCGGCAATGTGGTTCCAGGTGCAATTCTCCGTCGCTAACTGAATTTTCGACACACGGTTAGCCACGAAAGTCGTCCAAGTGGATGGTGGTGATTGTAGCCAACTTAAAACCGTCGTGGAGTCGACCCAGAAGAATATTTTAGCGTCTAGTTGGAGGGACGATGTAACCTTCTGGAACAGCTGCGTGGCGATGAGGGCCCCACACAACTCCAACCGTGGGATGCTCTGCTGTTTCAAGGGGGCGACCTTGGATTTCGTTGTTAAAAGTGCCACCTTGATGCTCTCTCCATTAGTAGATCGCACATATGCGCAAGCACCGTAGGCGTGCTGCGAAGCGTCCGAGAAGAAATGTAGCTGAATCGTCGTTGGATTGGAGCAGAGAATGTGCCTTGGAATGTGGAGTTCGTTCAAGAGGGAAAGCTGAGAATGATAGATGGCCCAACGTTCCTTCAGAGCTGGCGGAAGTTCAAGGTCCCACCCCCAAATGTTTCCATTCTCGTCCTTCATGGTCCATAGTGTCTGCATGTAGAGTTTTGCTGTCGTGACGATTGGGCCCACTAATCCGAGGGGGTCAAACAGTTGGGCGATGAGAGACAGTACAATCCGTTTGGTGAGTGGCCAGTTGGTGTCGGGGAGAGGAATCTGTATACGATACCGAAACACGTCTGCTGCCGGTTCCCAATGTACACCCAGTGTCTTGATGCACTGATGGTCACGAAGAAGATTAGTGGATGGCAATAGGGCTCGATTCTCCTGGGGTACACCTTCGAGCACGGCCTCTTCGTTCGAGGCCCACTTGCGCAACTCGAATCCACCCCTAGCCAGCAATGAATCCAATTGCCCTCGCAGTTTTGTAGCAGCAGAAACGCTAGATGCACCGGAGAATAAGTCGTCCACATAGAAATCCATTTCGAGAATTTCTGCAGCCTCTGGAAAGTTGTTTCGCTCGTCCTCTGCCAACTGTTTCAGTACCCGCGTAGCGAGGAACGGGGCACTGGCCGTGCCATACGTTACCGTTTTCAGCTCGAATGTGCTGAGGGGTGAATCGGGTGAAGAACGCCAGACTATACGTTGAAGAGGTGTGTCCTGCTCGTCCACCAGAACCTGACGGTACATCTGTTTGATATCCGCTATGAGCATGACGGGATGCTTCCGTGAACGCATGATGATGGATCTCAAATCTTCCTGGACGATTGGGCCAACCATTTGAGCGTCGTTTAGGGATGGCACCGTCGCTGACTTGCACGATGCATCAAAAACAACTCGGACCTTCAACAGGCCGCTTCCTCCACGGAGTAGTTTGGTGTAGATTCATCTTCTTCCAAAGTCCAGAATCGTTCCATCAGTTCAGGTAAGGTTGCCATGGTAGCTACATTTGCGACGACGGGAGAGATTGGATGACATTGAACGGTGCGGCCCGTCATCACCCAACCGAGTGTGGAATTAACGAGGATTGGAAGAGATTCGCCCAGTTGAATCCTGCCTGTTGGTTTGAAGATGTCAAAGAACACTTCAGCACCCAAAATAAGGTCGACCGGGTTAGCCTGATGAAACGCAGGATCAGCAAGCTGGATATTCGATGGTATTTTCCAGGAAGTGATGTCGGCGGAAGGTAGGTCGACGGTGAGCTTGGGAAGGACAAGGAATTCCACGCTTGCGGTGAAATCTGAGGTGCGAGAGCGAATGGTCGAAGTGAGCAATTGGCGAGCTTGGGTTGACGACCGGCCGATCCCCGCAATTGGGAGGGAGATTTTCTTCCTGCGAACCATCAGCGACTGGGACAAAGCTTCCGTAATGAAACAACACTCGCTTCCAGAATCCAAAAGGGCTCTTGCAGCATGCTTCACTCCGTTGTCGTCGATCAGGATTACCACCGCCGTTGCAAGAAGAACGCTTCTACTGCTTTTCCCTGTTGAAGCGTGGCTGGTAGGTTCGATGGCCGATGCGGACACGGTTGGTGTAGAGGACTGCTCTGCTGAATTTGACGGCGAGTGATTGGTAGTAGAGGGTTCAGAAGGCTTCGGCTTGCCACTATTTGACCCATCGCTGGTGCAGAGTTGAGTGTGATGGCGGCTGCGGCATTTTCGGCAGGTACTGGATGAAGAACAATCTTTGGCCAAGTGCCCCTTCCGCAGGCAGTTTCGGCACAGTTGGAGACGTCGAACTTCCCTTTCTTTCTCTTCTCCAGTCATGTTCGAGAAGGATGAACACATGTATAGGGGGTGGTGGTCGCTACACAGGAGACACTTTCTAGGATTGAGCTGGGTCGCTCCGTGGCTCGCAACCGGACGGTTGATTGACTTCTTCGCAGTGTTGACAATTGGATTCTCGTTGGTCTTGACTTGGAGGCTTTGGAGTACATTAACACGACGCTGGATGAACGTGGTGAGGTCTTGAAATGAAATGCGGTTCTGGGTCGAGGCGTGTTCTTCCCAGTCCCGTCGAGTTGTGGGATCCAGACGAGTGCTCAGCATCCGGACAAGTAAGAGATCCCAAGACTGAGTTTGCTCACCAAGTTGCTGCAAGATTTTCACGTTGGACTCGAACTTTTCCACGAGAGTGTGGAGCTCCGCTGCAGATTCCCGCTTTATGGTGGAGAACTCGAACAGGGCATCGATGTAATTTTGCTTCAGGCGCACAGGATTCTGGTAATGATCCTCAAGCAGCTTCCAGGCAACCATGTAGTTATTCGCGCTGATCTGGATAGTTTGGACGAGTTTGAGGGCATCGCCAGCGAGGGAAGATCTCAAGTAATAAAACTTTTGGATGTTAGAGAGCTCCGCCGAGGAATGCACCAACGAGATGTAAACTGCCCATGATCGCATATCAGTCCCATCTTTGCTGGGTTTCCTATTCATATGGGACAATTATGCGATCATAGGCAGTAAAGATCATGGAAATTTAACCAGTTTTCCATGTTTCCGTTGAACACTGGCAGTTTAACATCGGGGAGTCGAACGTGAGAGGCGGACTGAGGGAATTGAGCAGCTGAATGAGAACTCGGTGAGGCGCACGGTGTGGCAGGAGATTTATCTTCGGCGAGCAGGAATCCTTTCACCTTATAATAAGCGGATTCAAACTCGGAACGCTGCTTAAACAGCTCATCGATAACCGTCTCGTCTTCCGCTTCCGCTTCCAGCTCGGCCTGAGTTCTATTGTAGTCGGTCCATAACGTCCCAAGATTTTCCAGCCGGACTGGAATTTGATGGACGTCCGTGTCCGCGTCGTAGTTCTCCGTAAACGTCTTGATGAGGGAGAACGACGTTTGGATGCTGCGGACGCGCAGCTTCAGCGTCTTGATCCGGCGCTCCGTTGGCATGTTGATCTGGAACGGGATTCACAAGACCACGTAGCCCACACAGGATGGAGATAAATGCTTGGAATTATAATTACCTTAGATAAGGCAATTTAGTGCCTTGTATAGATAGAAACAGCAGCACGCGGACAGGACCTCAGTATGGCGAAGATGGCGGCGAAATCGTTCGCAGCCTGATGAAATGCACTTCCTTCTCGGTTGCAGGCAAGATGGCGAAGTCATCCACTGGAGAAATCACGGTTTGGATGATCGGAGTGTCAACGACCATCCGGCTCGAAGGACCAGATGATAGAATCAGCGAGAGCGGCAGCAGCACAGGTAAGTTTTCACAGGTAAGTATTTTCTTCCAGCGGAATTCTTCAGGCACAGGTAAGTTCTTCTTTTTCAGGAATAGTCTTCGAGGTTCTTCATATGCGGTATCACATACAGGTAAGTATAATTTTGTTACAGCACCTTTTCACATATTTTGAGTTTAATTCACTTTATTTCAGGAAATGCATAATTTAATGGTAAACACTGGTTTTCTTCATGCTACATGCTATAGATAACTTTAATTCACTCTTCTTCAACATGACATTCTTAACTCTATGATAATACAGGATAAAAAGAGAAAGTCTTCTGCTTCTTCGACGACTTTTATAGTTGATCCATCGGAAATGCGTTGTCCCGGAACGTGTAGGAGGCAATATCGTTTTGGGCCACGATGACTACTTATTCGAAGATAGTTGACCTATTTCGAGAAATGACGCAGCTGACGAATAGATAGCGCTGATAATTCAATCATGTTTGAACATCGGTAAAAATGTCAAATCATCATATTTTTTTTCAAGTTTTAAAAAGCACATATGTTTTGAAGAATTTTCAAGAACTAATATATTGTTGATAATCGCTCAAAATTTCATTAAATTCCGTTCACTAGTCTCCGAGATATGACAGTTCAGACATAAGTTGTCTAAAAACAGTGTTTTACGAGAGCGGTTCTAGCTCTTCAGGGATTCCTTTACAAATTTCTACAGGGATTACTTCAGAAATTCTCTCAAAGATTCTTTCATGAACCACTAAGGTTTCTTCAAGAAAATTTTCAGAAATTCGTACAAGTTTTTTTTTTTCAGGAAGCTCACCAGAGAAATGTTAGAGAATTGCTCTAAGATTTCAAATTCAAATTCCTGTCAGAATGTGTGCAGGAACTTCTACACGGATTTATTCAGAAAATCCTGCTTGAATTTCTCCAGAGATACCTCCAGGATTTCCTCCATATACCACCATACACCATGTGTTTACCCAAAAATTCCTCCGGCATTTCCATTGAGGATAACTCTAAGAATTTCTCCGCGGATTCTTTGAGAAATTTATTCATAAATGTTTCCTAGGAATTTCTACATAATTCTACAAAATTGAAGCTTATCCAAGCGTTTTTCTTTTCAGGTTTTCCTACAGAAATTTCTTCAGAAATATGTCAGAATTCTTGCGGAAATTTTTCCACGGATTTCTTTGGAATATCTTTCACAGATTCCAGTATGAATTCTATTCAGGGATTTCTTCAAGAATTTTCTTAAAAAAATACTTAAAGCCTGTATTCGCAATAATCGTGACACAGAAGTACGGCTGTAGCTCTGTAATGAATCGGTAAAATTGGCCAAATAATTGATCGAGAAATCTTTGGTGTATGTTTATTATGTGTGCCAAATTTCATTCATTACTTTTAGCTGTTAATGAAAAATAAACAGACGTGGTTTTAAGCATTTTGTACAATCATGATAATTTTTCATTCGCATACTAGATGGTTCTTTTACGCTACAGTTCAAAGTTCTGTGGGGATAATTATGAAATTGCGTTAGCAGTTATGATACTTATAGAGACACTTTCGTACAAAATTTCATCAACTTTGATCAATTGGTTTGAAAGTTACTGGTGTTGATAGGGGTGAGTGTTAGTGCAAATTTTTCGTGTTTTTCATGTGCGATGTTTGCTTATTCATAACTTTTGAATTTATCTGCCAATTTTCATGAATTTTTCACACAGATAGTTGATTATGTGTATATTATGCCTGCAAAATTTGATGATTATTGATATAGTACTTTCAATAGAACAATCGAAACAATAAAGGGTGCTGACTAATTGCTGTCTTAGGGGCTAAAATCACGTTCAGATCCAATACATGTTTCGACTATAAAATTGTTGATAGCGCATCGATTTTTTTGAAATTTTGCCTATGCAACAAATGTAGATTGAAAGGTTTGTGTTCAAAATTTAAGCCATATTTTCTTCGCCAAATTCAAAAGTTACAGCACTGACAAGCAAAACTAGAGTCTGTACAAAATTCAATGGCGCACATTCTACTCTTTCATTGCTACAACAAAAAGTACTGCAATGACTCACATGAATTTGTAGGTGAAATGGATGTGTTCATGTTGTTGTTCAAGATGTTATTAGGCCAAATTTGAGCAATTTTAATGTATCTACTGCAGAGTTACAGGTGTATTTCTGTGTCCCGATTATTGCAGCTACAGGCTTTATAAACTTTTCCGGGAATAACGGTCGAGGCTTTCTCCAGGAGACTGCGGCTTATTTTTGAAAAGTTGATATAATCTGGAATTCGTAAGCTCTTCTAAATGCACATAACACAAAATGAGAAACCTCTGAGTTAGAGCTAAAAATATTGAGATTTAGAGGTGGCGTCTCAAAGTTGAATTTTCGAGTAATAAAAAGGTGCCTACTACTCAAAAACAGAACTAGCTGAATAACAGTTTTTTAAGCTAAAGTTTGTTTAAGAGTGGTTTATTGCACTCTTGTACAGCAAAAATGTTTGTTGAGTATACAAGGCATACCAGTGTCGCGTTCTGGAAAAAGGGTTCAACTTTTTCGTTCGCTCTGACTATGGAATTCCACTTATGGTAATCCTGGCTACGCTAATGCATGTATGGTGACTCCTTTGTTTTGATGCAGCAGCAGTTAGAAAAAATAGTTTCTATTGAAAACGCATGCTTCAAACTTAAATGGGGAGTAACGAGCTGGAAAAAAAAACATAAAACTCTAGGTGTAACAAATGCCTGCAGTTAATTATAGCCACATGACGCGAATTAGCTGTTACGTGCATGTTTCGGAATTGATGCCAAGAATATGGCGACCCCGGTCACGAAAGGTATCTGGATAAAGATAACCATTCGATACCTTTGACAGCTGAAAACGAACTGACAAGGATTTCCTTTTCCAGCACTCATTCATCATTTTCCAGCTCATCCGATTCAATTCATTCCCAGCTGGTGTACAATGTAACACAAACTTCCTCTTCATCTGCCAACGAACAGTCACTTCCGTGAAAATGCTCAAACGTGGCATCATATTGTTGGTTTGCTGCTACCGATCGTAGCCAATAAACGGTCCAAAAATTTCACGAAACCCCACTGCCTGCGCAGCAGAGAAGTTCTATAGAAGTCGTGCCTAGCCTCCCACGCCATTGAAAACTTCCATCGCGAGCTTGTAATCGACTTCTCGCATCTTTCGCGCTGAAACCTAGTGCCAGTAACCCAAGTCTTTTCCACCCAGTGTGTGCTCTGTGCTTCGGTCATCGAGCCAGGCCAAGCCAGGCCACTCCACATGAACTCTGACAATCGTTGTTTCTATGTGGCACTTGGTGGTTGATTCTGGGGGTCCGATCCAGTATACAACGTGCTTGCGACCGACCGACAAAACAATTGAAAGTTATGATGAATACACCCTTGACTTGTTTCCCGAAACAAATGCGAAGCGCAGAAAAATGATCATCCTCAACCTGGGCGGCGGGCGGCATTCTACCGGCCGTCCGTCCGTCCGTCTCAGGTCATCAAACAAGCGCGAAAATTTCATTCATTAAATCCACAGACTTTTGAGATGAACTCGTAGATTCCCGCTCACGATATGTGACGTGCGCTGAACCGACCACACCTCTCCCTCGGTGGCTTAGCTGAATCGCACTTGCCCTATAACGAAGATCACGCCCTGCACAGGTTTCAAGTACCTACACTGAAATAAATTTTGTTGTGGAAACTACCGATTCCATAGTCAAATTACTAACCGTACCTATGATTCTCAACCGACAACAAAATCTGTTAAGGTAACTGAAATATGCTTGAAATTACTATGCATTGTAGTAAATTCAACTATAAGCATAGTCGTCTCAACAACAAAACATTGTTAGTTTTTCCAGGACACGCATTTTACAACACAGTATGGTTAAAATTACAATGCTCATTTGTTAAATTAAGATTATTTTTGGCCATGTTAACTGCACTGCTAGTTAAGTTGACAGTGTTTTAGTGGAATTAACTGGAAATTGTTGTCGGTTGAGAATCATAGGTACGGTTAGTAATTTTACTATGGAATCGGTAGTTTCCACAACAAAATTTATTTCAGTGTATAGAAGTCATATGGGTTTGAATTGAACGAACGAACGACGTCTGTTTGTTTTACGATGGAACGAGAAGCCCAATTTGGCGGTGTAGGGTGCAAAGCATATCCGCCCATTTATTCGCAGCTCATGTGGTACGGCCGTCGGCGCAGAAGTGCTGATTTATCGGCCAAAGTGAATCTTTCAATTATTCGCATCATCTTCTATCATAAGTCACACATGAGACACTATGGACGATTTTGAGAATCTAAACGGCCAAAATATTTTAACCACTTTTTGTTACTTCAGGCCAAACATGTCTAAAGGTCCTATCTGCAGAAGAGAGGCTCTCTTTGGCTTCCCTCTCTTTCGTTAAAATCTCAGCTGTTTATTTGTATTATGATGGTCAAAACAATCGTCTTTTGATTTGTTTTTGCAGTTGCAAAAGTGTACAATTACATTGCAATAATTGAAAGAGAAAGTGAACAAATGCAGATAGGACCTATTGAAATGTTTGGCCTGACTTGTGAGGCTGTATTTCGCATTCCAAAATCTATGCTCACGCTCAAACCACTCAGCATCTAGGATGTGTAAGCCTTTTCATAAGTGCATATAATTTCCAGACCACACCAACAATTTGTAACAGTTTCACATTCACAAAAACAGCTCGTACATTCTTCTAGATGCCAAATATCGTTTTTTTTGTTTTCCAAAGGTCACTATTAAACCTAGCTAGATTGCCATACAAAAATGTTTGTGAATTTCACGATTTTGCGGACGCAGGAGCTGATTTTGTGAATGTTTTCATCGTTTTGCTAATCATCAATATTTTAATCTGATCCTTGACATGTAATGCATTACTACCCATCATAGTCTGTTGAAGTTTTGATCCCAGAGCTATTCTAAGGCCTCCAAAGTAATATGATGTTTGTGTCACATCCGATGTTTGTGTCCAACATTGTGAACCAAAATTTATACACGATAAATGATCACAGAACATAGTCTACGGTACTCAAAAAGCTTGAAAGGGTTCCTAGAAAATTCATGATACATGAATTGAGTGATCTAGGTCATTCAAAGTGCTCTGGAATTCATTTTCTTAAGATCTACAACATCTACCATTATTTGTGTTCACTCTATTCAAGAAATTTAGTCACGCAGATGTTCATTAGACCTCCCAATGCTACGAGCAACTCGATATTGTGGAAGTTGGAGATTTCGTGAAGTACAAATGGCCTCCAATACACTTTGAAGTTTGGATTACAATATCTACATACTGTATCATGCTTTGATTGTAAAAAAAATATTCGTGGAACGAAATCTATAGGGCTGATGCATCCTCAGTACACAACTACAAAGTTTTTGGTACATTCATGGGATATTCCAGGCTTTCCAACCAATTTTGGAATTAGGACCCTGAAGGTCTACATACTCTCTTGTTTCTCTTCACTTTATCGGCATAATTCTTCTACGATTGTGTCTGTTGCAACTCATAATATTACGAGTACCTCTATGTGTTGCTATTTGGGTGTCCACTGGCACACAAATGGAGCCAATGTATTTTTAAGTATGGATCGCAAAATCTGCAAATCTTAGAAATATAATCTACGCTACTCTTAGAGCCTCAACTTGGTGATCTAGATCCGAACTATTCTGGAATTGAGGCTTTCAAGCTTCACAAGCTCTACTCTTGTATCTTTTTACTTTATCGATGTCATTCTTTCACGTTTATTTGACGGGCTTGGTGGTCTAGTGGCTACCGCTTCTGATTCGTATGCAGAAGGTCATGGGTTCAATCCCTGGCCCGTCCTTTTCATCCTACTTTGTATCTTTCTATCCACTTTCTCTCGCTCTCTCTTCTCTACATATACAACTCATGTATATTCATATGTTCATAGCCATCGCTAGAACCAGAAACGAATTGAAAAAAAAAGTCGTTTCCCTCCCTTCCAACTTCCACTCATAGCACAGTGTATATATAACGCCTATAAGCTATGCAACCAAAGCGTACTGTGCCGCTTGACCTTATTCACCTTATTCACCACACAATCTATCACGAATACTATAAATAACCCTATCCATGGATCGCATCACCGACCCAACGGTGACTCCCAGATCTCCCATCCTTTCCGTCTAACAAATACCCAAGTCCGTGCTGGTTGTGGGGACGCAGAGTGCTCTCGGTCTCTAGTAGCAACAACCAGTACACTCTAACATTCCTTTCCCTTCCCAGCTGACTATAAGGACTTGGCCGGCGCCGTTATTGATCAAATATGCATGAGCTGCTAAAAATTGCACTTTGAGAATAAGTGGAATGTCCCAGCCCCTTATTCAGTTGGATCTCAGTGCAACTGGTACCAGCTCAGATCAATCACGGAGGAGCAACCATTGACATGTATAGTCAGAATTGATCGTTTTTTTTTGATCGTCATTCTTTCACGTTTATTTATGTTGTATCTCATAATATTTCGTGTATCTTTTTGTGTTATTTGTGGATCCACTGACATACAAATGAGCCATAAAATTCTGAAAAATTACTCAAGAACTCCTCCAGGCATTTATCGAAAATTTCTACAGGAGTCCCTTAGAAATTCAACGTTATGTTCTTCGTAAATACCTCAGCGAGTTCCTAAGAAATGCCTCCAGGACGTCCCGTGAAATCCTTCACGAATTTCCCGGCAGTTTCTCGGAAATTTCTTCAGGAGCTATTCTGTAATTCCTCCAGGAGCTCATCGGGAATTACTTCAAGAACCCTACGAAAAATTCTGAAGGAGTTCCACGGGAACTCCTTCAGGAGTTGCACGGGAATTCCTCCGGGAGTTCCTCGAGGATTCCACGGGAGTTCCCCGAGGATTTCTCGGGATTCCCCCAAGGATTTCCACAGGAGCTCCCTGGAAACTCCTCCAGGTATTTTTTTTCCCAAGAGTTCCTTCATAAATTTCTCCTGGGATTCCTCTAAGAAGTTTTCCATGGATTTCTCCAGGAATTTTCCTACGAGTTTCTTCAGGAATACCTCCAGCGATTCCTCTAGAAATTCCTCAAGGAATTTATTCAGATATTCCTCCAGAAATTCCTTCACAGCTCATTCGGGAATTCATCCAGGATTTCCTCCAACAACTAATCCAGGGATTTCTTCAGGCATTCCTTAAAGGATTCTTCCCGAAATTCCTCCAGGGATTCCTCCAAAATTTCCTCCAGGAATTCTTCCAAGGATTACTCCAGGAATTCCTCCAGGAAATTTATCCAGGAATAACTGCTTATTCATCTAGGAATTCATCAAGGGATTCATACAAAAATTCCTGAACGGTGTTTTCCAGAAATTCTTCCAGGGGGTTTTCTAGGAATTCCTCCAGCAATTCCAACAGGTATTCTTAAAGTAATTCCTCGCAGGGATTCCTCTTGAAATCCTTCCAATAATTCCATCAGTCATTCCTCAAGGAATTTCCTCAGGGATTCCTCCAGGAATTCCTCCGCGAATTCCACCACAAATTCCTCCAGGATATACTCCTGGATATAATCCACAAATTCCTCCAGCACTCCACGCAAAACTCCACGAATTTCTTGAGGAATTACTCCAGGAATTCCTCCAGGATTTTTTTTCTGGAATTACTATACGAATTCCTCCTGGAATTACTACAGGAATTCCTCTAGCAGCTAAAAGCTAAAAGAGCTAAAAGAAATATTCCAAGAATACCTCCAGGAATTATTTCAGGAATTGCTCCAGGAATTATTCCAGGAATTCCTCAAGGAATTATTCCAGGAATTTCTCTTGGAATTTTATCAAGAATAACTGCAGGAATTCCTACAGGAATTGCTGTAGGAATTACTACAGGAATTTCTCCAGGAATTAATCTACGAATTCCTCCAGGTTATACTCCAGAAATTTCTCCAGAAGTTCCTCTTAGAATTATTCCAGGAAATCCTCCAGCAATTACTCCACGAATTGTTCCGGGAAATACTTCAAGAATTCCTTCAAGAATTCCCCCAGGATATTTTTAAATTGCTTCACAAATTACTACATGAATTTTTCCAGAAAGTACTGCAGGATTTCCTCCAGAATATATTTTTTCTCAAGAATTTCCTGGATGTATTCTTGTAGAAACTTATGGAGGAATTCCTGGAAGAACTCTTCAAGGAATTCCCGGAAAAAATCCTAGAGAGATTCTTGGTGGAATTCTTGAAAAAAAAACCCTGAAGGAATTCTTGGAAGGGAATTCTGGAAAGGATTGTTGGAGGAATTCTTGGCGAATGTCTTGAAGGAATTCTTGGAGGATTTCATGAAGGAATTCCTGAAAGAATTCCAAGGGGGATTTCTGTAGGCATTTCTGGAGGAATTTCTTAAGGATTTAGAGGAAGAATTCCTCAAGGTTTTTATAGAAAAATCCCAGGAAGGTATTTCTAGAGGAATTTATAAAGGAACCCCTGATCAAATTCCTGGAAGGATTCATGGAGGTATTTTTGACAGAAGTATTGGAGCTAGTCTTGGAGAAATTCTTGTTTGAGTTCCTGTCAGAATTTTTGAAAGAATTTCAGGAGAAATTCCTGGGCAAATTCTTGAAAGAATTCAAAGCAAAAGTTTTGAAGGAATATCTGGAAAAATCCTTGAATTAAAAATCCTGGAGGAATATTTGGAGAAAATTTTAGAGGAAGTCTTGGATAAATTCCTGGTAGAATTCTAGGAGGAATTCTTAACAAAATTCTTGGAGTAATTCCTGGAGAAATTCCCCATACCAAATTTACCCTTATTGTATGGTTTTAGAGCCTGAAACTCTATTAAACAGCCGGCATCTTGAATTTTGAACCGTCATCTTGAATATTAGGTCGTCATCTTGAATTTTAGGCCAGCATCGTGCAAATTCTGGTCTCCAGTGTTGATTTCCGCACAAAATTCGTTAACCGTGCTAAAGGTTACAAAAATCG
This sequence comes from Aedes albopictus, assembly GCF_035046485.1. Lineage (NCBI taxonomy): Eukaryota > Metazoa > Arthropoda > Insecta > Diptera > Culicidae > Aedes > Aedes albopictus. Next base: position 427,487,853 of record NC_085137.1, read on the forward strand.
GCGCAATTTGATGTGTCGCATGAGGGAGCTGGGTTCAGTGTTATATACGGTCAATTCTACCGATGCTGGCAGGAAATGGCCATAACTTCGGAATACCTTGACCGATGTGATGCAATTTTGCATACAAACTTTAGAGACACAAATCTGACGAACGAAGCATCGAAGGTTGGCCATTGTGGTAGCCATATTTTTATTCTCTGATGAAGTTTCTCCTTAAAAGTGAATTACCTTTTTTGTACACAGCTATACATACACACACGCACATACAGGGGATGGCCAAAATGTTTGGGATAGGCAACTTTTTTTCTCTCACTAAAAAGTTCAACATTGTATTATAATTTTTCATAGAGTGCATCAAAAAATCTCAAATTTTGACTGTTTGTCAACCTATTATATGTGCATCATTGGTACAAATTTGGGCTTGATTGATTAATATTTCGCAAAGTTAGAACCGTTCGGGTAAAACACCTATTTTAGACAACTCATTTTTGAGCTGTCATATCTCGGAACCCAGTGAACCGAATTGAATGAAATTTTGAACATACACTAACAATGTGTAAATGCTTCACAAACCATTAAAACATAGGTACTTTTTAAACGTTGAAAAAAGTTATCATGCATTGACACTTTTTGGATTTTTCTCGAAAAAAAGGTAATTTTTTACATCAATAAATTTTAGTGTTGAAATTCAAAGATTTTCCACTTCTGTTCTCAAACTATCTCTAATCAGATATATTAGAGCCTGTTTAGATTGAAGGAAGAACGCATTTAATAATTTTTGTGTGGTATTGTAAATTTTACTTATTTTTCTCTATATGGGTAAAAAATTCAACCCGGTATAACTCAATTCGCCGTGAGAAAATATTACATTTTATAACGTCGTATTAAGTATCAATATATTGTTGATAAACGTTAAACAATTTATTCAATTCGGTTCACTGGATTCCGAGATATGACAGTTCAAAAAATAGTTGTCTAAAAAATAGTGTTTTACCCTAACGGTTCTAACTTCGCGAAAAATTAATCAATCGAGCCCAAATTTGTACCAATGATGCACATATAATAGGTTGACAAACAGTCAAAATTTAAGCTTTTTTGATGCACTCTATGAAAAGTTACAGCATGTTGAATTTTTTGTGGGAGAAAAAAAGTTGCCTATCCCAAACATTTTGGCCATCCCCTGTACATACACAAGGGCATCATTTCAGTTCATCTAACTGAGTTGACTGATGACTTGACCCTCTGAGCCTACTATCGAAAATTCGTTTTTTGAGTGAACATATAATGGAACATATAGCCTTTTAGTACATTTTGGTGTACGAGAAAGGCAAAACGATCCCAAGAAATATTTTTCCATAAAAAATACTTCGAAAAAAATTATGCTTTAATTATAGCATTAATGGCCAATAAGGCTATAAATTTAACCCTCCAGCGCGTTGTAAACAGTATTATGCCTCTCAAGAAAAATCAGAATATGGCGATTATCTGCCTCTGGCTTCTTATATTAGCGCGACAGTCACTAATCATAACAGCGTCACCAGATTAAAAAGTATATAATTCCACTATATGGGGTTTGACAGCAAGAACACTCATTCCACTGAGCTACTCTTGCCGTTCGTCACAAATACATTCAAAAACAGCTGTCACTTCGCGAATCCCACGTGCTTTTGTTTTTGGCGGGATCACTTTTTCTTTTGTTTTGCCTTGCGACTGTCATGCGGCGGTATGCCTTGCGAGCGTACGACCGCCGCAGGACTCTAATAAAAGATAAGCGCGACAATACAACAGCACCAAAAAAATCGCTCGTCGTCTACGATCATTTATTTGTGCAGAAGGATATGGCATAAATTACACACTCAGATCGAAATTTCAGCTTGAAAAAATAAAAACAGCAAATTTAATATTTTACTATGTAAATACAATGAATAAGCTGCATTTGCTAGATGTGTAGTTCTAGCTCTAGGAAACTTCTGCTAGAAGATCTTATAATGAAATAGACAATGATATGAGAATATAAATTATCAATATTAGCCACCTAAAATCCCTTAGTGATAGCTCATCGCCGAACGAATACAGCACAAAGTAAATTGTATGTGGATCACTACTTCATCACCAAGCAACGAAAAATTGCATTCATATCGTACCTACCGTTTCTAGCAGATCTGATGAATGAAGATGATTCTGCACCGATAAGACCGTTTCTTTTATTTATTCAAGCAGCCGCAGCTGCTTGAAAAGTTCACATATTTCAAGTTCAAGCCTGAATGGAACAAGAAAAAAAGGTAATTAATATTACATGGGTAAGTGAACTCAAAAGACTTCAACTAGAAGCGACGAACCTGAAGGCATCAACTATACCATCCAAATGCTTTGAGATGGTGACATTAAACTCACCGTGTAAGATCCCACAACAAAATTAATTTAACCGCTATGGCTCTGTCACCTCATTTATCATACAATTTGGGTGCAGTTTTATTACAATGAATAAATACTTTTCACTCAATTTAGCCTCAACGAATGACACGACACAATTGCAACTACCTTCTTTGCTTTAGGAACGCGGTCTAATCTTTTATGCCGAAGACAACCTTGAACTTGACTTTGAGTAGGTATCACAACCCCACACCGGATAACCTGCCGAAAGAATTATTCTTAATTAAATAATGATACCAATTGAGAGAAGTGAGTGACAAAACCACGAGGGTCAATTAGACGTAATTAAGTTTGACTAGGTATGTACGACTACTGATTGTCTAGTTGGGCGTCGATGTAGCTGCAGGTCGCCGCATTAGACCGGAAAGATGTTGGATAGAACAATGAACCGTTTTGGTTTTAGAAGTTGTTCACTTGTTCTTGGTGGGATGCGGAAACGATGGAACCAAAAAGATTATGGTGCCAAAGTTCTGCTTCCGACAGGCCAAACTATTCTTGGAATCAGACGCTAGGTGGTTATGTAAAATAGTTTTGAGGCCTCACAAGTCACCGTGTAAGATCTGGTTCTAGCTCATTCTAGGCATGGAACACGGTGATAACACTTGCTTGTTCTCGTAATTGTCCAGATTATCGAATGGTCAGCAATATATTGCCACAATTCGACAAGAAATTAACAAATGTTCGGCATACCCTACCAAATCAACAATTATGTTTACCCGGGTATAGGTCAAGTACTGACGATTAAAATGTGATATTGGTTTAAGGACAAACGTCTTGAAAACCCGCTTCAACAGTGCATCAGAACTTCAGACGCACACATAGAGCAAAGTGGGGCAAGAGTTTCTTTTGAAGTTTTTGAGCTCAATTCAAATAATATCTTTCGGATGTCAAGGTTGTTCGAAGCCTTTTTGAAAAAGAATCTTTCACTCCAAAAATTATGAAAATTGATCAATATTTCGAAAAGTTATGACAAAATGTTGGTTTTTTATCAAAAAATTGTAATATGCGATGGTTCTTCCAACGCATGGAATGGAATTGTAATGAAATCGAATTCGATATTTTATTTTGGAGCGTAACTAGGTATGTTTTGAGGATGCTTTAGCATGTATAACTTTTTGCAAAAAATATTTGGAAATCATATTTTACATATAGTGGGGCAAAAGTTCGAATTGTGGGGCAAGAGTTCGTGTCATGTGGCAACTTTAGGTAAAAACCTAAAATTCTGCAAAATGTACATATTATCTCTAAAAACGATGGAATTATTGAGAAAATTCGATCAAAGTTGAAAAAAAAATGTTGTTTTATCTGAATTTGGTGCAGAACTACTAATTTTGGGTGAAGTAAATTTAACCCTGATTTGGGTAAAATACAGATCGAACTTTGAAGTGTATTCCAATTTCAACATCAAATATTAATTGGTTTTAGGTATTTCAATTAGCAAAGTGTCGAAATAGTGTGCTACGGTTAGCGAAATACCACAAACACTAGATTCGAACTTTTGCCCCAGTGGTGGGGCAAGAGTTCGAATTAGACACACACATACAAAAAGTGTTGTAACTCAAAATTGAAAAGACATTTGGCGTAACTTTGTTCAGCAAAATTTTCGCTCATGGATGGTAGAATCACCACACGGTATTTATTTATATTTATCTGCTTCGATTTCTTGAAAAAAATTGAATTTTCAACTAAGGTCGAACTTTTGCCCCACCTTACTCTATCAAGAAACAAGCTTCAAACAACAGTGCATTTTATTATTCTGTTCTTGCTCACTTGTAATAAGCTTAAAATAAAAAGATCAGTTGCGCTGGTTTTGTTTACGAAGAGATTTGTGCGCTCGAAATCGTGAGTATTGTGGCGCCCATTTTGGGATTCTAACAAGTCTGTCCAACCATCTAGATCGATATCGGAGCATTTTTCACCTCCTTCCATTGTTCTCTATATCTGTGGGCAAGCACGCTGCGCCTCTGCCGTCTGATTCAAAGATTTGACACACAAAACGCGTCATAAGCCCAGTTCTCTCTCCCTCTCATCCACAATAAGAGCCGATATGCACTTCATACAAGATGGTCCAGTAGCACGGAATCTCGTGAGCACTTTGCCTTGCCCGCGACGCGTGTCACAGTGGCGTTACCGTAGTTTCGAGTGAAACTGCTCAAGTTTGTACAAGGAACCACTATTTATGTCATGGGTAGACGATAAAAAGAGGGAGTTTTGTGCATACATTTACATTATAAACGTATTTAACATTAGATAAAAGGTTTATCTCCTGGGGGTTTATGGTTTCAAGGAGTTTTAGGTGCGCTTTAGAGGAAATTTCAGAAGGATGGAGGTCACTAAAGCGCCCTCCTGGAACATCCAAAAAGCTCTCTCTGGAACTCTCCTGACACTCCCTTTAACGGCACTGAGACCTACTGAAGCGCCACCAAGACCCCCGGAACTCCCCTGAAACGCCCTGGAAGCTGGAAAACCCTGAAACTACCTGAGATACCCTGAAATGCCTCTGAGACCCCCTGGAGCGCCCCTGAGACCACCTGAAACCGCATTGAAATGCACTTTTCTCTCTTCTTCAAGCAATGTGGGGATAATCTGCTCAACAGATACCTCAACCGGGAGGTCCAGGTAGTGTGGGACTTCGGCATGCTGGGGCTTAGCCATTTCTCAGGTGGTCATTACCACTGATTTTATCCTCGGAGAGCGGGTAGGATCAACCACCACGCCCTCACCGAACTGTTGTACAAACGCCAAGAACTGATACTTACGTGCAACGCGATTTGACCTGATCCGGATCTATCAGCTATTCCCAGAAGAAGTTGCTGATAGTGCCTCTTCCCTGCCCGGCCTCTTCCTGCCCGGCCCTTATCAGGAACCCCTTTCCAACTGCGGGCTCAGATCCAGCCCAGTAAACCGACGCCACGACAGCAACGCTACCAGGATGTTCTGTGGCAAATTCCCCTCACGCTGGAGCATTATTTCGACGATCTTTGTTTTTTCGGAAGCCTAACTGATTGCTTGAGAGACCATTTACACCCTCGGTGTATCTCGGACATCGAACATCTTCCCCACCGCATCGATCAAGCATATTGGTTAATATCCTGAGGGATCCTAGTGACCTAGTGAAACGCCCGTCCCAAGTAACACACATGTTATATAAAAGTTACGACAGCGCAAGTTTTGGTTGTATAGAAGTTTATTTTACGTTATTTCAACACAATGTTAGAATTACGTAAAATAAATTTCTATACAACCAAAACTTGCGCTGTCGTAACTCTATTATAACATGTGTGTTGCTTGGGGTTAGACCTCCAGATATCCCTTTGTAATGCCCTCGAGACCTCCTAAACCTCCCCCTCGAGCCCCCTGAGACGCTCTGAAACGCCCACGAGACTCTCTAAAATGTTCCTGAGATCCCCTGGAACGCCCCTGAAACCATCTTGAACTCCTCTGGAACCCCATGAGATTCCTGCATGCAACCTTCTAAAACACCCCTGATGCATCCTGGAACCCCCTGGGATTCCTTGAAGTACCTATGAATGCCCTAAGACTCATGGCAACCCCTGAAACGCCTCTTCAACATCCCTTTACTCTCCCCTATAAACGCCTTCTGACCGCTGGCTGTTGCCATAGTTACCATTACTACATTTTCTAATGCACAATATTGGATCTGAATAGCTCACCCTCTTTTTATGCAGGCCAGAAAAAGCATACATTAAAAGAACTTAAAATAGCCTACAAAAAAAGAAGTGTACTTCTAGAGCTAAGCAGCTTGTTTCCGGCTAGGGCAATATGGTCCAAAATGCACTGGTGGCGTAAAATGGCCCAACACATACAACCATTCTTTAATGTGATTTGATTAGAATGGTGCTAAGATATGTTTGCATAGAGAATCCTTCTAGAAACACGACAGGCAATCCAATCATATAATTTCCCAACGAAATTTGACAATGTCCGGATGTTTACGCTTGCTATTAAGGTTTACTTGTAATTTTGTTATTGGCTAAATGATCATGTGTTTCAAATGAGATTGAAAAATTGTCTAATTCGACTAAATTGCAACGAAAAAAACGCAAGAGGAGGAGTCAACATAAAACATCCATTCGTGTCATAAGCAGCTTTCATACGCAATCGATTTATAACCAAGATACAACTAATAGTCCAAGGGGCCAGACACGTATAATTTTTGGCTTAGTATATTATAGTATACTAAAATAGATTAGTGCATCGTAGCAAACTCTGCAGCCGATTTTTTCGATAAACAAAGTTTGTTTCTTGATTCATCTGTCACAGCCTTGATTTCAGCCAGTACGATTACTTTGATGGTAATACATTAATATACAATATTATACATTTATACATTAATACATTAATATACCGCAAATATACTAGGGGTACTCACTAAACAAATTTTATTGCTGCGTAAGCCATGATTTTCTGCTTATTTGAAATGTTTCATTATTTTGCGAATGAAATAATCAAAGATTGCCTTGGTGATCGCGACGTTTAATCGGTTTACGCTGTTTAGTGAATCCCCTTACTAATATACTTCGAATACACTCAATATGCTAATACGTGTCTAGCCCCTTGTAATAGTCCACTTACAAATTGTGACCGGTTCGGCAACTAGTCAGCTAGTTACCCCATTCGTCACTGCCAGTGAGTATGCACTACAGCCAAACCTCCATTTAGGTAGATAGATTTAGGTAAAATCTATTTAGGTCCCTCCATTTAGGTAACGTTTCCTAAATAGAATCTTATTGTATTCAGAACAATTGGAGAGTTTTAGATTGGTGTTGGTTTAAGGGGAAATTTGAGTGCTTGAATGATTGAAAGTCTTGCTTACACAGCCTCATGCAACCGCGTGCTGACAAGTGGTAAGTTCAATGTTTTGTTTATCTATAAGAGCTCCCTTAAGCATAGGTCCTCGGATCTACAATTGTAAACATTCTGGATCGTCATAAATCTCTTCTCAAACGGTTATGAAACGCTTTAAAGCGCCGCTGAAACTTCTCTGATGCGCACTTAAGAGCAGTGATCTAAAATGTATTGTCAGAAATTGTAGGTCCCCTTAATCCATCTGAAAACCCCCTGTAACGCCCCTGAGAATCCTCTGAAGTTTTAAAAAATGCCTTCGAAATCCTCCTAAAACCCTTCGGACCCCATATAACGCATGTAACGCACCTGAGACTCTCAGAAATTCCTGATATTGCCTACGTAAACCCTGCATAACGTCTCTAAAACGCGCCCAAAATCTTCTGAAGCTTTCTGAAATTTCTTCAAAATCCCCCTAACTTCCCCTCGGACTCAATGTAACGCATCAGAAACCTCCGAAAACACCTACGTTACGCCTGTGAAACGCGCCAAAAATCCTCTGAAGCTTTTAAAAATGCCTTCAATATCCCCCTAAAACCCGGCACGGCAAAGGCTGGGTATTAGCGTGGGACACGAAAAGACTTTTTACTCCTGTACACTTTTTGAGTTCCATTTTGGCCCCATATCAACTGTGCAAAATTTCAGCTCGATCGGAGAAACTATATTTTAGCGCCAGCCGTTTTAAGTTTTCATACGATTTACTATGGAGAAAATCACTTTTTCAAAGAAAAATCACCACAGGTTGCCCCTTAACTTCTAAAAATAAATCGATGAATGATTTCTGTTGGAAATTTTGCGAGGAACAAACCCTCTGAAGACCGCAAAGCGATCTAAGGCACGTGGAAAAAGTTATTGACTGTAAACCGAATGGCATACCAACGCTGTTTAACATGTAAGGAATAACAATTAATAATAAAATCTCGTCATTTTATCGATCGGGTAAGGCTAAATAACTTTTTCCACGAATGTCGCATCGCTTTGTGGTCTTCGAAGGTTTGATTCCTCGTGAAGTTATCTACAGAAATCATTCAACGATTTATTTTTAGGAATCAATGAGTGACCTCAAGCGATTTTTCTTCGAAGAAGTAATTTTTCCCCATAGTAAATTGTATGAAAAACTAAGATTGGCGGGCGCTAAAATATAGTTTATTCGATCGATCTGAAATTTTGCACAGTTGATATGGGACCAAAATAGAACTCAAAAAGTATACAGGAGTTGGAGTTTTTCCATTTCTTATATTTTCCCATATAAACCGTGTACCAGGCTACTGGGTATGCTGCGCAATTCAGATCCCATTGTGATCCACTCTGCTCAGCAACTCCTATCCCTATCTCCTCGTGGTACCGGGCGGAAACTATGAGCAACCTTAGCGAAGATCGAGTAACCAACCCCGGTGGGAACTTTGGTCATAGGCTGACAGGGAAGAGAGGGGGGGGGGTTGCAAGCAATATAACACCACAGAGCAGGAGCACTGCCACTCTGTGGTGCAAATAAAACGTAAACTAAGCGTAGCCGAAAGTAGTTCTTCCTTCGTCTTGTCCCCGGGGCAATTAGTAACGCAACGTGGGGCCTTATTCACCGCTGGACGAAAAAACCATGTTAGGGGCGGCTGATTTACATCCGAGTGCCAGGGAAGAACTCAAAGCTCATCTGTGCACTATGGTCCTCCGGAAAGTAGGGGGTTGGTGTCAGGCCCTACGAGCCAGCCGTAAAAAACCATTGTAACGGAAAATCAGCAACAGAATAATACGAACCGAGATCAACGGCAACGACCCCAGCGAACAAAAAGGACTTGCGATTGGAAACTCGGCACGTGGAGCTGCCGATCTCACAGCTTCTTTGGGAGCACCCGCATACTCGCAGATCTACTGAAGGACCGCGGGTTCGGCATCGTAGCGCTGCAGGAGGTGTGTTGGACAGGATCCGTGGTGCGAACGTTTATAGGTAGTCATACCATCTACCAGAGCTGCGGCCGTGGCTGCGGCAACACACGCGAGCTGGGTACAGCTTTCATCGTGATGGGTGATATGCAGAGGCGCGTGATCGGTTGGTGGCCGATCGACGAAAGAATGTGCAGGTTGAGGATCAAGGGCCGATTCTTCGACTTCAGCATAATAAACGTGCACAGTCCACACTCCGGAAGTAGTGATGATGACACGGACGCATTTTACGCGCAGCTCGAACGCGAGTACGATCGCTGCCCAAGCCACGACGCCAAGATCATCATAGGTGATTTGAACGCTCAGGTAGGCCAGGAGGAGGAATTCAGACCGACGATTGGTAAGTTCAGCGCCCACCAGCAGACGAACGAAAACGCCCTACGACTCATTGATTTCGCCGCCTCCAAAAATATGACCATACGTAGCACCTTTTTCCAACACAGCCTCCCTTATCGTTACACCTGGAGATCACCACAGCAGACGGAATCTCAAATCGACCACGTTCTGATTGACGGACGGCACTTCTCCGACATTATCGACGTCAGGACCTATCGTGGCGCCAACATCGACTCCGACCACTATCTGGTGATGGTCAAACTGCGCCCAAAACTCTTCGTCATCAACAATGTACGGTACCGGCGACCGCCACGGTACAACCTAGAGCGACTGAAGCAACCGGATGTCGCCTCAGCATACGCGCAGAATCTCGAGGCCGTGTTGCCAGACGAGGGCGACCTCGATGAGGCCCCTCTAAAAGACTGCTGGAATACAGTCAAAGCAGTTATCAACGACGCAGCCGAGAGCACCATCGGGTACGTGGAACGGAATCGACGGAACGAATGGTTCGACGAAGAGTGCAGAACGGTTTTGGAGGAGAAGAACGCAGCGAGGGCGGTAATGCTGTAGCAAGGGACTCGACAGAACGTGGAACGTTACAAACAGAAGCAGCAACAGCAGACCCGCCTCTTTCGGGAGAAAAAGCGCCGCCTGGAAGAAGCGGAGTGTGAAAAAATGGAACTGCTGTGCCGTGCTCAAGAAACACGAAAGTTCTATTTATCAGAAGCTCAACGCATCCCGCAACGGCTTCATGCCGCGAGCCGAAATATGCAGGGATAAAGACGGAGGCCTCTTGACAGACGGACGTGAAGTGATCGAAAGGTGGAAGCAGCACTTCGATCAGCACCTGAACGGCGAGGAGAACGTAGGCACGGGAGCCCACGGCAACGGAGGAAACGACGACGCCAATGCAGCGGATGACGAAAATGAACCAACTCCCACGCTGAGGGAAGTTGAGGATGCCATTCACCAGCTCAAAACCAACAAAGCAGCTGGTAAGGATGGTATCGCAGCTGAACTCATCAAGATGGGCCCAGAAAAGCTGGCAACCTATCTGCATCGGCTGATAGTCAGGATCTGGTAAACCGAACAGCTACCGGAGGAGTGAAAGGAAGGGGTAATCTGGGCTAAAATATAAACGACTCATAAAAAAGTGATCATTTTCCGTAACAAAATCAGAAATTGCCAATAAAGAAGTAGGGGTGGGAGCAATAATAAACTATAAAATTTCCATAAACAAATCAAAAAGTGCATAAATAAATCAAAATTTCCCATAAATAATTGATTTTCGAGCAATAAAAAACGTCGGAATTTCCACAAATAATTCAATAATTGCAATAAATAACTACATTTTTTCCACCAAAACAGTTAAAATTTTCCATAAATAAATCTGATTTTTCCATAAATAATTTAAAAATTCCCATTTGAAAAACATCAAAAAAGCAATTGAAAATTTAGCAATAAATAGGAACTGATGAGCAAGGTAAAAGTACCGGCTGAGCCATGCGGCGAAGCCGCATAGAGGATTGAGGAACTGAGGCGGCAGAAGGCTGCCGATGTTTCCGAAATCCGATGCGCCGTAACTGCGTCGATTCGGTTCTAGGCAATCCACAGATCCAAGAATTTGCCCGGTATAATGCGAACAGAGATGTTATCCCTTTTTTAAGTCCGACGAGCGTTAGCGAGTTCGGACAGCAAGCGATTGTCTGTTAAATTGCACAATAGTTTCAGTCTTTCTATCATAGTTCTATAATGTAGTATGTTCGAAAATTTTTGTTGGAAAAAATATAGTTTTTTATTGCAATTGTTGATTTATTTGTGGAAATTCTTACAATTTTTATTGCTAGAAAATCAATTATTTATGGGAAGTTTCGATTTATTTATGCGCTTTTTGAATTGTTTATGGAACTTTTCTAGTTTATTATTGCTTCCACCCCTAATTATTTATTGGTAATTTTCGAATTATTTATGGAAACTTTTTAATTCATTATGGGACGATTAATTGGCTGCCGGTAATCTGCCCCATTTGCAAGAAAGGCGAACATTCGGAGTGTGAGAATTTCAGAGCGATCACTATTTGGAATGCTTGCTGCCTACAAGGTGCTATCCCAGATCATCTTCCGTCGTCTGTCACCTAATACGAATGAGTTCGTGGGAAGTTATCAAGGCGGCATCATGGACGGGCGGTCGATAACGGACCAGATCTTTTCCGTACGGCAAATCTTCCAGAAATGCGGCGAATACCAGGTCCCAACGCATCCCCTGTTCATCGACTTCATAGCGGCATACGACAGTATGGACCGCGCAGAGCTATGGAGAATCATGGACGAAAACGGCTTTCCTGGGAAGCTGACTAGACTGATCAAAGCAACGATGGACGGTGTGCAAAACTGCGTAAGGGTTTTGAGTGAACTATCCAGCTCATTCGAATCTCGCCCGGGACAGCGACAAGGTGACAGACTCTCATATGCCTACTCTTCAACATCGCTCTGGAAGGTGTGATGCGACGAGCCGGGCTCAACAGCCGGGGAACGATTTTCACAGAATCCGGTCAATTTGTGTGCTTTGCGGACGACATGGACATTATCAGACGGGCTTGGTGGTCTAGTGGCTACCGCTTCTGATTCGTATGCAGAAGGTCATGGGTTCAATCCCTGGCTCGTCCCTTTCATGCTACTTTGTATCTTTCTATCAATTTTCTCTTTCTCTCTCTCTCTCTTCTCTACATACAGGGGATACTCAAAATAACTGGGACAGGTAAAATTTTCACTTTTCAAAAAATGTTCAACTCGCTGTAACTTTTTGAAAAGGGCATCAAATATTCTCAAATTTTTACTGTAAGTTCATCAACTAGTTGTGTATCAGTGGTTCAAATTTGGAAAAGATAGGGCTATTCTTCACGAAGATATAAAGATTCTTGAAAAGGGTATAATTATTCGATAGCCAACTTTGAGCTTTTATATCTCCGGATTCAATGAACTGATTGCAATGAAATTTTGACCATTTATGACTTATATGATGAACTCTTAAAAACGTTTAACTTAACTTTAAACTTTTAACAAGAGAAAAAGTTATAACGATTTCATTCATTTCACGATTTTTTAGTAAATTAATCAATTTCTAATATGCATTCCATTACTTTCTCAATTTATCAGCGGCTATGTTGTAACTTTCCTTCAAAATACATTTATATATAAGTCATTTAGAGGAAAATTAATTGAACTATAATTTGCATCTTGAATTTTAAAACGATGTTGAAGTTTTGGATAATTTGATGTTTTATTAGAAAAATAATCTAATCGTTATAATTTTCTTCCGTGTAAAGAATTTTAAGTTAAGTCAAAGGTTTTTCATAGCTCATTATACAAGTCATGAATGGTCAAAATTTCATTGCATTCGGTTCATTGAATCCGGAGATATAACAGCTCAAAGTTGGCTATCGGATAATTTTACCTTTTTCTAGAATCTTTATAACTCCGTGGACAATGGTCCGATCTTCTCCAAAATTTGACTACTGATACACAACTAGTTGATGAACTTACAGTAAAAAATTGAGAATATTTGATGCACTTTTAGAAAAGTTACAGCGAGTTGAACATTTTTTGAAAAGTGAAAATTTTACCTGTCCCAGTTATTTTGAGTAACCCCTGTATACAACTCATGTATATCCATATGTTCATAGCCATCGCTAGAACCAGAAACAAATTGAAAAAAGTCGTTTCCCTCCCTTCCACTCCCTTCACTCACAGCACAGTGTCTATAACGCCTACAAGTTATGCAACCAAAGCATGCTGTGTCGCTTGACCTTATTCACCTTATTCACCACACATTCTATCGCCATACGAACACTATAAATAACCTCCTATCCATGGATCGCATCACCGACCCAACGGTGACTCCCAGATCTACCATCCTTTCCGTCTAGCAAATACCCCAGTCCGTGCTGGTTGTGGGGATGCAGAGGTGATCTCGGTCTTAAGTAGCAACAACCAGCACACTCCTTTCCCTTCCCAACTGACTATAAGGACGTGGCTGGTGCCGTTATTGATCCAAAATGTATGAGTTGCTTAAATTGCACTTTGAGAATAAGTGGAGTGTCCCAGCCCTTATTCATTTGGATCTCAGTGCAATTGTTACCAGCTCAGATCAATCACGGAGGAGCAACCATTGACATGTATAATAACGTGGGTCATCGGAACCGTTTTCTCAGATCAAAGCTTTTTTGGTTCCGTTTCGGGTCCTGAGTATCTGTACAAAATTTGAGTACGATCGGTTGCGTCTACACTTTGCGCATTGCAATTGAAATTTGTATGGGATTTTGTAAGGGAAAACATACTTTTTGCATATTTGTCATAAGTTGAAAAAGTTTGTCTGAAACTTTTTAACCGATACTGTAAAATGATAGCCTAGGATGCTCTGAAAAACTTTGTTGAAGACTGAAAAGCGATCCGATGCTTGTGAAAATAGTTATAACCAACGAACTGCATGCATGTGTTTATGTTTTAACATACATATAAAGGAATAACAATAGCAACAAAAACGCGATGTGCAAAACATAGACAATACCGATCCTGCCCAAATTTTGCACACTTATTTGGGTCTTGAAATGGGATCAAAAGAGCTTTGATCTGATGGGATACCATTGAATTTTTCACTTTTCCATATAAACGATGACCCACTCTAATGTATAGTCAGATTTGTTCGTTTTTGCGGACGACATGGACATTATCGCCAGAACATTTGGAACGATGGCACCCGCATGAAACGCGAAACAGCAAACGTCGGACTGGTGGTGAATGCCTCAAAAACAAAGTACATGCTGGTAGGCGGAACCAAACACGACCGAATCCGACTGGTTAGTAATGTTACGATAGACGGGTATACCTTCGAGGTGGTGGGGGAATTCGTCTACCTCGGATCCTTACTGGCGGCTGACAACAACGTGAGTCGTGAAATTTGAAGGTGCATCATCGAAGAAGCTGCGGTCTTAAAGGATTCACCCACGCACCAAGTGCACCATGTATAAAACGGTAATAAGACCGGTGATCCTCTACGGCCACGAGACATGGATCATGCTCGTGGAGGACCTGCAAGCACTCAGAGTTTTTGAGCGACACGTGCTAAGGACGATCTGCGGCGGTGTGCAGGAGAACGGTGTATTGTGGAGAGGGATGAAGCACGAGCTTGCTGCACTTTACGGCGAACCCAGCACCCAGAAGGTGGCCAAAGCCGGAAGGATACGGTGGGCAGGGGCAGGGCATGTTGCAAAAATGCCGGACTACAACCCTGCAATGCTGGCCGTTGCAACTGATCCGGTTGGCACAAGAAAGCGTGCAGCGCAGAGAGTACGATGGGTGGGTGACCGAGGTTGGAGAGCAGCAGACACAAACCGAGTTTTGAGGGACGTACTATTGTTGATTATGTCTTGTTTTTTTGGTTGAAGGATTCGTCATTGACATAATCGTCATCATTGAAAATTCGAAAGCAGTTTTCTCGATCAAAACTAAGATCTTCGCAGTGAAAATGTATTCACTGTACTCCATTCTCCATCTGCAATACAATGCAATCAATGACGAATCCTTCAACCTTAAATGTGATGCTGAGCAAATAAATGTATGAATGTATATAACGTTGATCCAGTCTAGTGCCCAGGCTGCACTATCAGCTAAGCATACACATCTAAGCTACCGGTCTTTATCATTGACTGACCCATGGAAGCATGAGGTAGGAACTTGTGAGGATCAGAGCTGTTTTGAACGCTCTATCCTAGTTGTTTATCCACCATTGTGCTGCACTCGTGTATAAATAATACTACAATTTTTGATTTTAAATACAGATTCATTTATAGATTTGGTTAACACCGTTGAGGAATCCAATAATAAAAAAATGTTTTTCAATACGCTTGCTATAGGTACAAGTTCCGATTACAACTCGTCTTCACCCCCAATGACGGTATTAAGTAGAACAAAACATCAGAGAGGTGTATGTGGCCTAGTCGGGAGACATGCCGCTGGTCAGAGACCATGACAGGCGGCAACGTGCCGCACCACCCCACAACACTCGCGAGAGAAGCGTTTTGTTTTAATCTAAAATCTTCAAAAATATAATAGAACTCAGGTCGGCCGGAACGCACCAGCCATCGGTGGCGGCCTATAGCTTACGGCGGGTACCTGCCGCGATGATGAGGCTGAGAAAATCTGAGCAGGGAAAATTAGCATCATCAACAATGGGAAAATGTATAAAAAGAAGTCAGTGGGTGCCGGGTCGAGTTAGTTTTGAGTTGAATTTTGACCGCGGTGGAAAAGTATAAGCGCGCGCGTCCGAGAATCGAATAGGATCACGCGTTCTATAGCGAGTGGATGGGTGGAATCCTTGGAAAGGAAAATCAGCCATAAGAAGAGGCTTAATGAAAAGGACTGTTTCAGAAGATTTCAGTGAACGTTGAAAGGACAATCCTAAGGACAATGAAGCTGCCATTAGTGTTGGGAGTTGTGCTTGGGTGCTTTCTTTCGGTGCAATCAGACCAATCGGATTTCAACCATATCAACTCGGATGGATCGTTTAGTTTTGGGTAATCGTGACGATTTTCAAATATTACAATGACAGGATGCGGAATACTGTTTGAGTTTGGTTTGAGTGCTAATGGAACCATAGTGCGAAATATAGAGCCTTGGGGTACGGACTATGCACCAGCGCATTACAAAAAAAAAACAAATGAATGATAAATAACGTTGTGATTGAGAACATAGAAAATGTGGATTGCTTAAAATTACGCAATTTAGAATCAACTACCTCGGCCCTCGTTTGACCCAGCTCCGGATTCTGGCTTCATTGGACCCGGACACAACTTGTAAAGGGAAAAGGCAAAAGCAAAATGTGCGAGAAGTGAAAAGTGAGAAATTCAACTCATTTCAGAACATTTACCAATCACGTCCCGAACAGAAAAGAATAATTACTTCATAACATATCAAGGTATCAATTTTAAATGCTAACATACCTCGATATGCCCTTAGGTGGTAATAAGAGGTAGAACTAAATAACAAAAATTAATACCTTAATTTTGTAAGAAGAACACATAGAAAATAACTAGTCTTGTTATTTCAAAAATGAATGCATACCAAAAATTTCAAGTGCTGTTTTGTTATCCTATATGAATTGAATGACAAAGTATTAGCATTTCTTACTATTATTTTTTATTTATTCGATATCGCCATACCATTGTACATATTATGGAGATATCGAACAAATGAAAAATAATAGTAAGAAACTCCCTGATAAAAATTTCCAATAAAATCACCATAAACTACCATTGAATAATGATAAATTTGACTATTCAACAACAAATTATATTGTGTACGTATTTTCCTGCTGAAAATGATGTATTGGAACTACAATACGTGTACAATAAAATCAATGGCACTAGAGATTTCAATAATAAAAACACCATAAGTTGAATGGTAGTTGACTTGATATTTTTCCAGAAAATTTGGATTTTTTTATGGTAAAGATACATAACAACCCCCATTTTCTATTGTAAAAGTGACATTTACAATACATGCTATGGTGGAAAACCATAAGATCTGTTGTTACTCTATCGTTTTAAACAATTGAATTAATGGTAAGTACCATTCAATTCAGCGTGTTGTAACAATCCATTCTGTTGTATCTCTATGATCTTTTTTATCAGGGCTACTTCTTCAATTTTTTCATTGCCTAATCAAGAAACACCACATCAATATCAAACTCTGCTATATATAATACGTTCAATTGTAATTGTGATGTTCACATACCATTTCGTAGAATAACAAAGCAAAACAAATGTTAGATATTAGAGCAAAGGTTGCTTTTTGCATGATATTTGTAAGGTATTCCATTCTGCTCGGGTGTAAGGGATGTAGGTATGAAAAGTCTTATCCCGCAGACAAACAGACGTATCACTTGGAACAATTTCTTCGTCACGTAAACATAGACGCCCAATGCTAATCAGGCTATATTTTGCAAACCGCTGGCCAAAAGGCGATAATGTGCAAACGTCAAACAGGAGAAAAAACGATGCCGTGTGTGATCAATTAGGGAACTACTGCATATTTCAATCAACAGTTAAAAAGAAGAACGTCTGTTTGTCTGCGCTTTTTTCCTGTTCTTGTTCTACTTCTCATTCTTCTTATTCTCTTTCTTCTCCTTCTTCTTCTATTTCTTCTTATTTTCCTTCTTTTTATGCTTCTTCAACTTACGTCCCAATAACGACAAAGAGCCTATTTCGCCAATAATGACCATTTTGCATCGTGTAGCAGGCACGTAGTTAGTAGCCTGTTCCAAAAAACGATGTTTGAAAAGTCAAGGTGCTTAACTCTAAAATGAAATATATTCTTTTAAAAAAATATTCAACTAGCTATAACTTTTGGAAAAGGGCATCGAATATTCTCAAATTTTTACAGTAAGTTCGTCAACTAGTTGTGTATCAGTGGCGTAAATTTGGAAAAGATCGGGCTAGAAAGATTCGAGAAAAAGGTATAATTATCCAATAGCTAACTTTGAGCTGTTATATCTCCGGATTCAACAAACCAATTGCAATGAAGTTTCGAACATTTATGACTAATATAATGAGCTATTAACAACTTTTGATTAAACTTAAAATTCTTAACACGAAAGAAAATTATAATGATTAGATTGTTTTTCAAATATAACACCAATTTATCCAAAACTTCATTATCGTTTCAAAATTCGAGATGATTATCATAGTTCATTTAAATTCCCTCGAATTGACTTGAATATATTTATGTTTCGAAGGAAAGCAACCAAATGACCGGCATCAAATTGGAAAAGTAATGGAATGCATATGAAAAATAGATAAATTTACTAAAAAATCCATCGAATAAATTAAATCGCTATAATAATTATTATTTATTAATAATATCAAATTTAGTCAAACGTTTTTCAAAGTTCATTATATTAGTCATAAATGATCAAAATTTAATTGCATTTGTTTCATTGAATCCGGAGATATAACAGCTCACAGTTGGCTATCGGATAATTATACCTTTTTCTAGAGTATTTCTAACATCGTGTTGAATACCCGATCTTTTTCAAATTTGGACCACTGATACACAATTAGTTGATGATCTTACAGGTAAAAATTTGAGAATATGTGTTGCCCTTTTTAAAAAGTTACAGCTAGTTGAATATTTTTTTGAAAGTGTAAATTTTACCTGTCCCAATTATTTTGACTATTCCCTGTAGTTTGTTCATTGTAACATGTACGCAGAGTATATTTTTGGTATAACAAATCTCAAAAACTTTTTGCTTTTGCTTGTTTTGAAAATCAACCATTCGAGAAAAAAAAATAGTAAGATGCATTTGACCATCCCGGGCTACTTGGTAAATTTTGAAGCTAGAAGTCAGCTTTCTACAGAAAAATAATAAAAAAATCGAAGGATAAGGTTTATGGGAAATTGAAGTTATGTGACATCTAACATAGATCCACAATTAATATTACTCTCAGTGTACTTTTTTTTCTAAAAGTCCTTCAAATATCCTCAAACAGCTTCGAAGACATCATTTCAATGCAACAAACCGTTTTCGTGTTATAATTATTTGAAGCAGAAAATACGGTATTTTTATATGCCCTTTCAAAAGTTAGATAAGAAAAATTGTTATATTATGTAGCAAAAGTAAATGATTTACGAAATCCAGCGCATGATCATAATTTCATTCAAATTGAAAAAATTCAAGTCAAAAATGACATTTTTTATGTTTTGGGCTGGAATAGATCATTTCCAGAAGGAAACCCGAGAGAAATCTTTGAAGGAATCTCTAAAAATCTGAAAGTGTTCCCTGAAAAAATCTCAAAAGGAGTCTTTAAAAGAAAACCTAGTAGAATCCCTTTGAAAGAATCCCGGGAATGATCTCTGAAAGAATCCTGAAAGAACCCCAAGAAAAAATAATGGAGGAATACCAGAAGGAATTTCGTAAGGAGTCTCCGAAGAAATCCAGGGAGGAATCCCGATTGGAATCCCTGGAGGAATCAATCCTCAGAGCGTTCATGAATAACAAAAAAAAATATGTTTAATTATTGATGATTAAATTTCAAATTCCTGTGATTAATGATTAATTAATTATTTGATTTTTCGGATGATTAATGATTAAATTTGGCTTTATCTGTGATTAGTGATCATGATTATCGCTTAAAAATGGCTCATTGATTAAAAATCATGATAAATCAATCACAAAAAAGGATGATTAACTAGATCTGTTACACATCTGTTTGAATAAATAATACTGGTTTTGATACATTTTTGTTTCTAAAATCATAATAAGTTTTGTTATGCTTGAAATTCTTAAAACAAAATTATATCAATTTCTGTTTTTTCTAACTACGGTTGTTATAATTTTGTTATAATCTTGTTAGGCGATTCTGGTCGGGGAGTTATTTAAAATTTGTTATTTTGTGTGCTTCGTGATCGTCGGGCTAGTATCACCAAGCATTTAGTCGCATCGTACTGAGGAGCGCGGGTTCGATTCCCGCCGGAGCTGTCAGAAAAAGTTTTCGGCTGTGCCACTGCGCGTTGCACGCTTATGGCTAGTTTCTATTTCGTACGTACTGTACAAAATGATAGGACAAGTAATGGTCATGTAATGATTCCGCTTCAAAATTACTTGAGCGGTTCGCAGATGGCAAGTAAGGAAAAAAAGTGTAACGTCAGTAACGCTTCCCGTGCAAATCAAATGAAGCTGTCACTTTTCCGCGCGGAAAAATAGTCCGTGCTATTATTCCGTAAGGAAAAGTGACATTTCTCCCCATATAGACAGTTGTCAAAATTACTTGCGGAAAAAGGAGGAATTTTACTTAAGCACTCTCCTTGGGAACTGAAAACCTAGCTTAATCCATTATCTAGTGTCATGCTCCCTTCGAAGAGCTAATAGTTCATTGGAAATATTACGTGCCGTGTTTTTTTTAAATATATTTGATGTTTCAAAAGTAAAGCTTGTTTCCTGTTTCCAAGTAGAGCGCTCAAGTAGGATTACTCCTTTTTCCGCAAGTACTTTTATCAACTGATCTAGTATGGGGAAAAGCGTTACTTTCCCTTACGGAATAATAGCACAGACAAACAGACGTCTCACTCTACTCACTTCTCATCGTTACCCTTTTTAACGGTTAGTTCAAATATTTTGTAGTTCGCAAATCACTCGATCACGGTGCTCGCATCGTTTTTGCTCCTGTTTGACGTTTGCTCACTATCGCCACCTACTGAGTGGTTTGCGTAATACAGATTGTTTAGCATTGGACGATGTTTTTGTGACGATGAATTTTATCGCAATTTGTTCCAAGTGATACGTCTGTTAGTCTGTGATAATAGAGCGGACTATTTACCAAAGGAAAAGTGCCAGTTCCATTTGAACTGCACGGGAGACATTACCGGTGTTACACTTTTCTTGCCATCTGCGAACCGCTCAAGTAATGTTTCAGCTGAATCAATTTATCAATTGACCATTACTTGCCCTATCTTTTTGTACAGTACGTACAAGTGCAGCTAACCTTAAAAATGAAGCCCTGGAAGCTTTTTTAGATGCATACATTAAAACAGGCAAAAATTGTTTTTTTTCCTTATTCGTTTCTACTTCGTACGTACTGTGCAAAAAGATAGGACAAGTAAGTAGATCAAGTAATGATTCCGCTTCAAAATTACTTGAGCGGTTCGCAGATGGCAAGTAAGGAAAAAAGTGTAACGCCAGTAACGCTTCCCGTGCAAATCAAATGAAGCTGTCACTTTTCCGCGCGGAAAAATAGTTCGTGTTATTATTCCGTAAGGACAAGTGACATTTCTCCCCGTATAGATCATTTGTCAAAATTACTTGCCGAAAAAGGAGGAATTTTACATGAGCGCTCTACTTGGGATCTGGAAACTTAGCTTTATTTGGAAGGCTCGGAAAATAGGGGAATGTGAGCATAAATTAAGTCAGAGCCTCAATAAGGGAATCTACACTGAGCGAAAAATTCACTTAAATTCTACTGAAAACCATAAGTAGATTTTTTCCATCTAACTAAATATTTGCAACTTAAACGATTGGCTAGTGAAAATGATCCACTGGGAAAATCCAATAGAAATTGAGTAAAATTTTTCACTATTCAATTATATGAAATTTAAGTAAATTTTCAGTATGAATGTAGTAGATTTTGCAATTGTTTATTAAATTTTAGTCTATTTTAAAGTATTTGAAAAATTGGTTCTTCACCTAAATATCGGTGGTCAAATGGTTTCTTTGCAGAAAAGAAAACGTTGTAAATCACGGGACATATTGCCATCATCACACTCAAGCATGGTTCGTTAGTGATGTGTGCAGTAAAATCCACTTCAAAACCATATACAATTTACGATGCAATACTGTGCAAAATTTTCAATAGCTTTTCTTCAGAGTTTTATCAAGTTTTCAGGCGGATTTCACTCAGTTCATGTAAACCTACTGAAACAATCTTTTTCGACTGCTTACTTGACTTACTCCAGTGAAATTAAAATGTAATTTCCTCTCAGTGTAGTTTGCGTGAACAGGTGTTACTCCTGGGCATTTAAGATGGACCAATTTCTAGGAAGTTCTTAGAAAGCCCAAGGGTTTTCAGGGGTGTTTCAGGGTGTTGTTTCAGTAGGTTTCATTGGCATTTTAAGGACAAACGTCTGGAAATCCCGCTTCAACATTGCATCGAAACTTCAGACGCACAAATCTCAAGAAACAAGCCTCAAACAACAATGTGTTTCATTATTCTGTTCTTGCTCACTTAATAAAAAGCTCTCGTGCACTGGTTTTGTTTACGAAGACATTTGTGCCCTCGAAATCGTGAGTAGGTGCCAAAGTCGGCCATTGTGGCGGCCATTTTGGGATTCACTTGTATGTCCTGTATGTCCTTAAAAGGATGACGAGGATTTTATGGGCGTTTCAATAGTATAAAGAAAGTGTAGAATTAGCATTTAGTATTTTAAACACGTTAATACTAACAAAAAAAAAATAGTATAAAGAAAATCACAGAGACGTTTTTAGGCATTTCAGAGGTTGTAGAAGCATTCCAAGGGGTTTAAGATTGTTTTTAAATTGTTTATGATAATATCAAGGGCGTTTCATTGGGATTACGGAGGTTTCAGGGGCGTTTCATCCCATTTCAGATAGGGTCATATCAGGAGGTTTCAGCAACATTTTGAGGTTTCATGGCACATTTCAAATTAATTACGGGGATATCAATGAGATTATGGAGGTTTCTGGAGCATAGAAACATCCCTGAAATCCCCCTAAAACCCCCACGTATCCCATGTAATTCACCTTAAAACTTCCGAAAGCACTGAAACGCATAGGCAACGCCTCTAAAATCCACCAAAAATCTTCTAAAGCTTCCTTAAATGTCTCCGAAATCCCCTAAAATTCCCTTGAATTCCATGTAACGCACCTGAGACCCTCTGAATGCCCCGAAAACTCCTATGTAATTCCTCTAAAAACCACCAAAAAACCTCTGAAGCTTCCTGAAACTCCTCGGATATTCTTCTAAAACGCCCAAGAACACATCTAAGACCCTCCAAAACCATTAAAAACACTTCCATAACGCCTCCAAAACCCGCCAAAAATCCTTTGAAACTTTCTGAAAATCCCCTTAAATCCCCATCAGCCCCATGTAACGCATGCGACCCTCCAAAACCCTGAAAACGCCTTTGAAACCCGCCGCAAATCCTCCGAGACTTTCTGAAATGCCTCCGATACCCCCTAAAGCCCCTTCGGAACCCATGTAACGCACCTGAAATTCTCCAAAACCTTCGAAAATACCTGCGTTACGCCTTTGAAACGCGCCGAAAATCCTCTGAATCTTCCTGAAATGCCCACGGAAGCGCCCCTAAAACCTGCTCCACAAAACAATGCCCCCGACCTGACCTTTAGGTACCTCCCTGAAATCCCATTGGATCCTCTGAAATGCCTCTAACACCTCCCTAGAAACCCCCTAAAATGCTCCTGAGGCCTCAAGATACCCCTCCTAAGCCACCTGAAACCCCTGAATCCCTTGAAACTCCCCTGAGACCCCCTAGAACCCCTTGAGACCCCCTTAAACGCCCCTGAGACCTCCTGGTACATCCTGGTACCTCCTAGAATGCCCCTAAAACGCTCCTGGAATTCACATGAGACTCAAGGGTTATTGAATAACGAGTTAACAAATTTTATAGCAAATTCAATACATTTAATATTTTCCCAAACAATATGTTTTGCGTTTGTAAAAGACGCCTTAAAACTTTCAATGCCATTGTAGTATCGCACATTCAATGAACATTCGAATCAAGAAGAGTGATTTTTTCCAGAAGTAATCACATATTTTTCATTAGGCGTTTTTGTGGAGTTAATCAAAGTTCATCAGAACTTCAAATTTCAAAAATTTTAATTTAAGTTTTTTAATACTTTTTGTTACATACTCTCCCCCTTACAACTTTAAAAGTATTCCAATATCTATGGTCCTGCATGCATGGTTCCAGCAGCACTCAAATCTTCACCCGTATCCTAAGTAGTCCGTTAAAAATAATTTGATTATCTTGCTTATTGTTGCAGATTGAAAAACTCCGATGTAGGTGGACACTACCACACGGCCAGCGGGAATCCGAAAACAATCGTCCGCGGAAGATTCGGAAGTCGTCAACCGGATTCGGGTCGAGTCGAGGAAACCGTCTACACGGCCGGTCCCAGAGGGTAAGTTAATTTATGAACGTCTATGAAAGTGAAAGGCATGTTGTAGAACAGTGATCCTCAGCCTAACTGTCCTTGCGGGCCAAAATTGAATTTTGAATAGAGAATGCGGGCCGCAAGTCGTTCAAGAGTTTATTTTCGACTATTTTCAAGATTCAACACAAAATCCATATGTCGATTTTTTGAAAATATTGTACAAGGAACAAGATCTAAGCAACATTTCTGAGTTTTTTTCTGCAGCTTAGGGATTTTCTGAAAAGTATATCGAATCCTTTATTAAAAACAATTTTGGAACTGTGAGGTTTTTTGAAACTTCGTGAATTTTGAGAAATTTCCGAATTATTTGTAGGAATTTCAGGGTTCTCGGAAGAAATTCACATAAACTGCCTGGAGATACTATTGTGGAGATCCTTATTGATTTTTTAAGTTTATCTTGTCTAATTTCTTAGAGAACCAATGAAGAAAAACCTGCAAACATGATTTTCTGAACAATGTGTGTAAGTATTTGTAGCCTATATAAAATATATATTTTAAGAAGAATTTCCAAAAGTATTGCTAGGCGAATGGAGAGAATCTTACCCAATCTTGCCCAGGCAAAAATTGTAAAATGGTTTTGAATAGTCTCCTGGTAGAAGTGTTGAAATTTTAAGTTATAACTATTACAAGAAATTTTTTAACCGATAAAAAACAAAATGGTCATTATTTTAATTTTATTTTCTTGAAATTAAACAAATTACTACTGACAAGTTCTGCCACAACTCCAAAATCCATGGAAGAGAATCTGTAAAATTTATCCTAAACTCATTATTCAAGCGAAACATACAGTTTCGAATGTTTTTGGAACAAAATTCGAAAAATTAGTATTTTACTGTATGTAAAACTTTCAAAAATCTTATTTCTTTTGAAAAACTCTCCATGATCAGTAGTTAATATTCACTCTCATGAAAGTTTTAAAATATATTGAAATTTAAGATTTTCATTATGGAATCTATGAGTGGGCCACTTCCCAATACATTTCAAAATCAGCTTGCGGGCCGCACAAAACCTGGTCGAGGGCCGCATGCGGCCCGCGGGCCGCAATTTGGTGACCACTGTTGTAGAACATGGCAATGAACTTGAATGATCCAGTTCAGCTCATGATAAAGGTTAGGGGGTACGGCCCGAAATTGCATGCTCGCACAAAAGTGCACCGAAAAACGCTAAATGCCATCGTGTGTAGAGCCATTGTTTTGGATACTATGTTCCCAAACGAAAATTTATGTGGGAATTCAATTATGCTGGTGACCGCACTTGGTCCACCAGCGGGCGGTCTGCAAAAAGAAGTGCGTTGTGACGGGTACGGCAACTGTTGAACATTCTGTAACAAGGAAACTGGTGAACCTTGGTCGGAAGAACTTCGCCGTGTTGTAAAATAATGAACAATTTAGACTGATGAATGATCTAATCTTAAATACCTAGAGATAGGCATCGAAGCATTGTTGGTCGCTTCTGAAGAGAATTTTACGGACGATAATGAATTCATCACATCGCGACGAGGAATATCTGTCGAAGAATTAGACAAAAATGTGATGATAATGTTTCTCATTTAAGCTAATGTATTTGTAGTGCTCTTTTAAATGTGTATAACCCTTTCGGGACGGAGAGCAAAAAGCTGAATTTTCCATACAAATTGCTCAAATTTGGCGCTCCAGAACTCTCAGACTTTTTAATATATCAACACTTTTTCTTTGAAATTTTCAAGAACTACTCTTTAACTTTCGATCCCTAGCTTTGTCCACCTAGATAAATCAAAAGTTAAAAATTTGCGATAGATAAAACCTTTGCATGTTTTACAATTTCTACTCTCTTTTTGTTTAACTTGTAGTGGAAAATCTCTCACACAACATAAACAAAAGTTTGTTCGTTCACATGCAAGTATGTGTAATGGCACAATATATAAAATAATTTACATCACGTAAACCAAAGACTAAACAGTTGAAAAAAATACGCAAACTGTTATTGCTCAACAACACAACTGTGCTGGTTCGTCACGAAAGGGATAAGTTGAAATGTGTATGAGATAATAAGGCCGTTACAAATATTTATTTCACTTTTTGTCCCACCACTCTTTGGCTGGTCGAGGGGGGGGGAATAAAAATAATAAAGCATTTAATCTGACAAATAATAAAAACTCATCGGATTTGTTAAGCAATTTTTAGCAAGACCTGATATTTTGATAAATTTTTTTATCTGCCCCCTCAAAATGCAAAATTCAGCCAAAAATTTTTGAAGGGGGGGGGGGGCGACAAGTCAAAATTAAATTTGTATCACCCTAATTTCGAGGGAAGCAAAAAATATGTTTTGAAAAGGGGTTGACAAAATCGGGTCACTTATGTATTCATTTTCGTCGTGTTGCGTTTTGTTATAAAAGCTAGCAGGTACAAATTTGTTAAGGGTGGTCGCCCCCTCCCCTGATCGAAAAGCTGACTACGCCCTTGTTTCCGTCCGTGCCGAAGCACAAATGTTTGGGACTAACCTCTCACTCTTAGATGATCTGGGTCTGAACCATGCACGCTATGTCTGAACCAGCAGATTATAAAAATTGAATGTACATTGGGTTTCTTTCCATAAAACATCAGTATTCAAGCTATATTCTCATTTGCAGAAGGTTTCAAAATAATCTATCGGTGAAAATTTTTCCATACATTTTGTATGGGAGAGAAATTGGTCGAAAATAAGGATTTCAAGCAAATTTGTATGAAAAACGGTCAAAAAGATGGAAAAATCAAAATTTCCCCGATAGAATATTTTGAAACCTTCTGCAAATGAAAATATAGCTTGAATACTGATGTTTTATGGAAAGAAACCCAATGTACATTCAATTTTTATAATCTGCTGGTTCAGACATAGCGTGCATGGTTCAGACCCAGATCATCTAAGAGTGAGAGGTTAGTCCCAAACATTTGTGCTTCGGCACGGACGGAAACAAGGGCGTAGTCAGCTTTTCGATCAGGGGAGGGGGCGACCACCCTTAACAAATTTGTACCTGCTAGCTTTTATAACAAAACGCAACACGACGAATATGAATACATAAGTGACCCGATTTTGTCAACCCCTTTTCAAAACACATTTTTTGCTTCCCTCGAAAACCTAAGCAAGTTTTCAAACTTTTTATTCCCCTATATTCTGCATCTCAGCTGTAGTTTGATGATATACATGAATGAATTGATTAAAATTTGACCGTAAGATAACGACAGCAAACAGTTTGTCGCAAAATGGGGCTGACAAAATCGGGTCCTTACTGTATATGTAATAACATTTAATCCTTCAGCAGTCACGCTGTTGTATTTTGTATAATACGTTGAAAAAAAAATCGCCTGTTCTACGCAAATCAACGTGGTACTTATAGCGGTGGCCAATTTCTGGAAGACTTAGAATTTTTATATCATGTGCATTATTTCTTCTGGATCTCTGATTTTTTTTTATTAATATCTACAAAACATTCCTAAGAAATTATGTCTGAACCCCTTTGCAAATTACGAGCTCTTTTGAGGACTAACTCAGAGTTTTATTCATGATTTCTTCAACATTTTTTTCCAGTAGAACATCATGGAAACCCGTCCGAAGATTTTTTGAAAATGGGAGACTTATTTTCTCGCTTATTGTAAGAACTCCTATTGGATCCTTTGAATAAACTTCTGAAGAAATTGCTGGAGGGATTCCTGAAAGAATTCTTGGATAATTTCTTGGTTCCTGTTTGCATCCTTTTTAAATTATCTTCCGGTATTATTTTCGCGAGGAATTCCTCCAGAAGTTCTGGAGTAATCCTGGAGAAATTCTTGGGTACATCCCTGGAAAAGATAAGTGAAGAATTTCTGAAATTTCTGAAGGAACTCATGCAAAATTTTTTAAGCAATCCTGAGAGGAATTTCTGAAGGAATCACCTGAAGAATTTCAGGAGCAATCCCTGGGAAACTTCCTGGATAAAATCCAGGAGAAATACCTGGATGAATACCTAGAGGAATTCCTGTAGAATCCTCGGTGGAGTTCTCGTAGGAATTTCCGGAGAAATCTCTGGAGGAATTTCTGGATGAATTCTGTGAGGAATCCTTAAAGAAATTTCTGACAAATTCTCTTGAGGAATTCCTAGAATAAATCCAGGATAAATTTCAAAAGGATTCTTTGGAGGAATTTCTTGAGAAATTCCTAGGAAAAAATTTGGAGAAATCTCTTGAAGGATTCCTGTAGAAAATGTTAGAGAAATTTTTGAAGAAGTCCTTCAATGAATTCTTTGAGAAATCCCTGAATCCTGGAGAAAAGCCTGGAGGAATTTCTGGACAAATTCCTGGCGTAATCCCTGGAGGAATTCCAGGTGATTTTTTGGGATGAGACACAGTAGGAATTCTGGAGCAATCTCTGGAAGAATTCCTGGAGAAATTCCTGGGGACATTCCCGGAGAAATCTCCAGAGGAACTCTGGGAGGAATTCCTGGAGAAATTCCAGAAAAAAAAAACCTTGAGAAATTCCAGGAGAAATTTCCAGAGGATTTTCTGGAGGAATCCCTGGGAAAATCCCGTGAGAAATTTATAGAGAAATCCCTGAAGCAATTCATGTAGGAATCTCTGAAGAAATTCCTAAAAAACCCTAAAGATATTCCTGGAGAATTTCCTGGCAAAATCTTTAATGAAATTCCTAGAGGATTTCATGTAGAGCTCCTGTAGGAGCTATTCTTGGATTAATTCCTGGACAAATTCTGGGGAAATTCCTGGAAGGATTCCCGGAGGAGTTCCTTGAAAAATTCCTGGAGGAATGCCTGGAGCAATTACCCTAGAGGTATTTTTGTGGGCATTGCTGAAGGAATCCCTGTAGAAATTCCTGGAGGAATCTCTAGAGGAATTCCTGAAAGAATTACTGGATGAATTTCTGAACGAATCTTTAGAGCTCTAGGAGATTTCTATTTCCATTATTTTTCTATTTCTGAAAAAATCCCATGAGATATTCCAGAAGGAATTTCTAGAGGAATTTCTGGAAGGATTTTTGAAGAAATACTCAAAGGAATTCCTGAAGTAATCCCTGGGACAATCTTTGGGGAAATTTGAGGAGAAATCCCTGGAGGAATCCCCGAAGCAATTCCTGGAGAAATCTCTGGTGGAATTTCTGGAGGAATGCCTGGAGGACTCCATGAAAAATCCCTTAAGGTATTCCAGGAGAACTTTAAGGAAGAATTCCGTAAGAAATACCAAGTGGATTTCCTGAAAGAATCAGAGAAATTTCCAGGAAGAATGAGGAACTATCTGGAGGATTTTCTGAAGGAATCTCTGGAGAAATCTCTAGAAGAATTCTTGAAAGAATTATTGGATGAACTTCTGTAGGAATCTTAAGAGAAACTCTGGAAGAAATTTCTGAAAAAATCCCTTGAGAAATTCCTGGTGGAATTTTAAGAGGAATTTCTGGAGAAATTCCTGAAGAAATCCTCGAAGGAATTCCTGGAAGAATCCTTGGGGGAATTCTTAAATAAATTCGTGGAGGAATCCCTGCAGTAATTCATGAAGGAAAATCTGGAAGAATTTTTGAAGGAATCCATGATGGATTTCCTGGAGAAATTCCGGGATGAATTTCTGACAGAATTCATTAAGGAATTCCTAGATCAATTCCTGCTAAAATTCTTGGAGGAATCTCTGAAGAAATTCCTGGGGTAATTTATGGAGGAATTCTACGAGGAGACCCTGGAAAATTCCTATATGAAATCCTGAAGGAATGCTTGCATGAAATCACAGGAAGAAACACCTGGAAGCACTCCTGGGGAATTCCTAGAGGAATTCCTGAAGAAGTCCCTGAAGAAATACCTGGAAAAATATCTGGAGGAAACGCTGAAAGAATTCCAGGAGAAATTTCTGCAAGAATCCAAGGAGAAATTCCTGAAAAAATGCTTAGAAAAATACCTGGAAGAATGCTTTGTAGAATCCATAATGGAATTCTTTGAGGAATCCCTGAAGCAATTTCTGGAGAAATCTTTTGAGGAATACCTGTAGGAATCTCTGAGAAAATCCTTGGATTATAATTATTATTATTAATACTACTTTATAATAGCGATTTTCAGACCTAGGCTGGGTCATCTCTTTAAAAAAATCCTTGTAGGAATTCCTTGAAGAATTCCTGGATGAATTCCTGTAAGAATTCCTAAGAAATTTCCTGGTGAAAATTTTGAAGGAATCCCTGAAGCAATTCCTGGAGCAGTCTCTGGATGAAAGAATTCCTGGTGGTATCACTGGAGGATATCCTGTTGGAATACCTGAAGGAATCTCTAAAGGAACTCCTGGAAAAATCTCTAGAGCAATTCCTAGAGGAATTTATGGCGGAATTTCTAGAGGAATCTTTAAATGAATTCCTGGAGGAATTTTAAAAGAAATGCCTGCTCCCAGAGGAATTCCTGGAAGAATTGCTTAAGGAATTCCTGAAGAAATTTCCAGAATACCAGAAATAATTTCTGAAGAAATCGCAGATGACATTCTTGGAGAAATCCTAAAGGAATCCTTAGAAGTGTTTGTGGAGGAATCCCTGTAGCAGTTCCTGAAGAAATCCTTAGAGGAATCCAGAAGCAATCCCGGAAGCAACTTCTAGAGGAATTCCCAAAGCATTCCTTAAACAGTTCCTGGAGAAAGTACTGGATTAATTCCTAGAGGAGCTTCTTAAAGAAAAGAATACAAGGAAGAATTTTTGAAGGAATCCTATGAAGAGTTCCTGAGAGAATCATTGGAAGAATTTTTAAAATTATCCCTGCAGTTCTTCCTGAAAGAATCACAGAAGAACTTCACGGGTGAATCCTAATGGAATTCTTGGAGGAAATGTCTGCAATAATTTGTGGACGAATTATTGTAGGAATGTTTTGTACATTTTTTAAGGAATTCCTGAATTTATTTTTAGAAAGGATTTTTGGAATTGATTGATTGATTTATTTGTCTTTATTTAAGAGACTTTCAGTTCTTTCTGGAAAATATTCTTGATGAAATACTTCGAATTATTCCAGATTGAATTATTGGAGTAAACGCTAGTGGAATTCTTGAAGGAGTATATGGAGAAATGTCTGAAGAAATTTCTGAAGGAACACTTGCAGAAATATTTAAAAGGATCTCTGGTGACATTCCATTAAGAATCCCTGGAGAAATTCTTGGAGGAATCCTCGATAAAAGTACAGGAACAATCACTGGAGGAACTTCTAAAGATATCCCAGGAGAAATTCCCGAAGGAATGTCTGGAGACACCCCTAGAGGAATTCTTGAAAAAATCTCTGGAGCAATCCATGGTAATCCTTGCAGAAGTGTCTGTAAAAGTTTCTGATGGAATCGTGGGCGGAATTCCTGAAATTCCAAGAAATTGGAACAAACCCTGAAATAATCACTATCGGAACCCTGCAAGATGCCCATGGAAGTATTCACGAAGAAGAAATTCCTGGAGAAGTCATTTGATGAATTCCTGAAGGAATTCCTGGAGAAGTTCCTGAAGAAATGCCTGAAGGAATTTCAGAAGGTGTCCTTGAAAGAATTCAAAAAGTACTGGAACCGGTTCCGGTTATTTCTTAAAATTCTGTGATAAGATTGAAGTGGTTCTCTTTGAGAAATACTTGGCGAAATTTATTGCGCTTTTCGAGAAAAAAAGGTTTCATAATTATGGATTATTAGAGTAGTTTATTTCTTGACATATTTTTTGTGGAACTCTGAATTTTTGATAATATTTGAGTTGGCTCAAAGATTAAGACAAATCTGGTGGCCAGGGGCGGGGGCCCCCTCCCCTGTCCCCTCTGGCTACGCCCATGGACGGAAAGCAGGCAATCTTTACAACAGAAGTCTAAGACTGCACCTCATTCTGAGCGTCTCGCTTAAGGCCGGACGGGACGATGGTTGAATTGTCCGCCATTGCTCCTTTGTTAGTAAGAAGCAAATCTCAACTTCTACTTCATATTATTGGCTAGAAATTTGATCGTTCATTTGCTCACTTGCGGTGCATAATCGACTAAAGTTTCAGCTACATCAGTGCACTGGAAATTGATATTTGCATCTTCAAAATCGTGAGGCAAAAATGTTAGAAAGAGAGGGAAGATAGGGAAAATTACACGTCGTCCCGTGCGGCCTTAATGCTAATGCTTAAGTTTTCTCGATAAACTCTTAATTTTGGATAATTTTGCATTGGTCTTTGCAGATCGATAGAGCATGCGAACAGGACTAAAAAAGTTTGAGCAATGTTAATCAATGTAGGACTCATCCATGTTCGCAAATTCACTGATTATCTTAATTTCCTATCCAGGTTCCGCGCTCGTGGTCCAAAAATTCATCGCAAACAAAACCTATCGCAGGTACCGCGTGGTCCCATTGGTACACCGGAGGACCCCCAGGCCGATCCGTATGACGATCCCAGCTATGATTTCCAGTTCAAAACCCGTAACTACCAACGGCGCGAGGGATCCGATGCCAACGGGCGGGTCAACGGGCTGTACACCTACGTGGATGACGTTGGCGAACAGCATTCGGTTCGGTACTCAGCTGGTTCGGGGACTGGTTTTGAGGTGGCCAATCCGGTCCCGGATGCACCCAATACGATAGCCTACGAGAGCCCTCTGTATAAAACGCACAAGCAGGTGCGGGGAAAGGTCGCATTCGAAAGTGGACCGAGCGGTTCCGGGCAGTATAAGTAGGAATTGTTTCAAGGTATGAATTTTTGTGAACTGAGTGAATGATCTCGTTTCATTTTAGGTTACTGTCGGTGGGGCCTGATCAGCGAAGATCGGAAACAACGGGTCCGGATGGTATCACACGAGGTTCATATTCGTACTTGGATGACAAAGGGTTGCAACGAACGGTACAGTATATAGCGGGGGCAGGGATTGGCTACAAGGTTGTTCAAAGCACTACGGGAGCTGGAAGCCATTTGCTGGCATCGCCTGCCACAAACTTTGCCATAAGTCACGTCGAACAAAGCGACGTGGCGGATAACAATAACCCAAGTTACACCGCAAGTCCATCTGGACCTGCTTCGTTCCCTAGTGGCGGAGGTGATCGACCGGGAAGTGGTGGGTCAAGACCAACCGCCGCAGGCTACGACGGGGCACGACCAACCGGGCCCGGGTTCGACGGGTCACGGCCATCCGGAAGTGGTTATGACGGAGCGAAACCAGATCATGATGGTTACGATAGCGGTCGTCCAACAGGGCCTGCATTCGATGACGACTTCGACAGGAAGCGACCAACCACTCCACCAAGCAATAAGGTGCCCTCAAGCACAGACCGCCCTGATCCCAGCGATACCAAGGTGCGTTTCCCGGATGACGATTCCGATTATGGAGGCAAGCCGCAAGATGGAAGCATAATAGGGCTCGTTCCTCCCAAGTACGACTATGAACCCACGGAAGATCCATCTCTATCGGGACCGTTTGACATCAGCATCTCCAGCGGGCCATCAGGCCCTTCCGGATCCGGTTATCCGAACTTTGACGAATCGGCTCCGGGCGCGTTCAACTCTAACGATTTCACCAATTACCCCGAGGTAAGCTACGACCGGAAGAAGCTTGAGGAGGACCGCAAGAAGGACTGGCGAGACTTTGCAAAGGATTCCACGATCATCAAAAACGTAGGCGACTGGTATGTGGGACTGGCACCGGGAGCCTCCGTGAGGGCTCACATCCAAAACATTGACCTACTGCCATATGGAGGGCGAGCTCCCTCGCCAAGTGAGGCCCTGCGAAGAGACACCCAGTCCAAACCGAAACGACCGCCGTCGTCGTATGAGCGAAGGCGGTGAGAGATGTGCCTAGTGTGATTTGATTTTACCGACTATTGTATGCGTATCGAGATATGATCGAGAATTAAGTTCAAGAGAATTAGAATTGTAAATAAATTATATTGGTATGTACTGAACAAAGAGGAAACAGTTAAACTGGCAATCTCACAATGAATCCATCATAGAAGTTATCGTTCCAATACAATATGTGTCTTGCTGTGGTTCCCAACTTATTTCATGTAATGAAACATCAATATTTATAGCAATAAGGCAATAACCTTTATCGGGGAATATCGACTTTTTCTTAGGGGTATACATTCTCGCGTTTAAAGGGCGTAACTGTAACTATAGATTTTTTTTTTTGCCTTTTTCGAAAAAAAAACCTTGTCTATTTTTCTAGCAAAATGAATAAAACAACGTCAACCGATATATATATAATTACATGAAAGTATAATGAATGATGTGATGAGCCGATGATTTTGCTACATCCGGTCAGTTTATTTGCTTTGCGGAAGATATAGACATTATTATCGGCTGAACATTTGGAGCAGTGGTTGTTTGTACCCTTACGCAAAACGTAAAATTGCTAACTACTAGTTAGCTGATATACTGATAATTGTACTAACTACTAAATATTAGTACAAAGTACAACTATCAAGAATATTCAGCCTCCAAGTGCACGTTTGGCTGACTAGAAGACTTAGAGCGAACCGAGCAACTATCGGATACCACAAGGATTTGGCAACTAGGGGGCTTCGGTAGCCGAGTTTGAAACTTAACTCAAGCTGATTTTATTCCTTACAACAGTGTTTCCAAACTTATTGGAGTTATGTATGCAAAAATAAGGTTTCGTGCAATAGGTATGGTTTCATATTTAAAAAAAAAACTTCATTATCGCATTGAAGGAGAGTTCTTCATGTTAGCGGTTGAGGGTCTGAAATTTTGGCAGAGTTTTAATTTGGAAGCATTGGGAAAATATAGTATAACCACAGACAAACAGACGTAACACTTGCGAAATTTCCATCGACCACGCTTTTAACGATCATTCTAAATTTTCATAGTTGTGGCTTTCACAACCAGAGGCGCGCGCATCGTTTTTCTATGCGTTTGACGTTTCACACTAGCGCCTGCTGTCGACGATATTCAGAGCCGTAGCGTGCGGTTGGCCAGGTTGACCCCTGCCAAGGGCGCCAGCCTCAGAGGGGCGCCGTAAAAGCTTAAGGCTAGAAGGAAACATAATGAATATTTTAAATGAAAAATATTCAGACGGTGCTCTTTCAGTTCATCCAATTGTTATTTTCATCAAATGTTTCTTTGAGCTTAAACTCTTACAAATCCTGCAAAAATCATTCAAGTCGTTATCATCAAAAAATCTATCAGTGAGATTTTTGCAGGATTTTCTTCAGAAAATCTTTCGAAACTCATTTCAGAAGTTCCACAAGTAAATTCTTTGACAAATTCTCTAAGAATACAAATTCTTCCAGGGAGGCTTTCAATAAGCTATATAGGAATTTATTCAGAATTTAGATTTCTCCCGATATATTTTCAAGGGTTGTATTGAATAATCTTCAACAATTTCTCAGAATTCAAAAGTTTTCTTTGAAATTATAGAGATTCTTGCAAAATATCTTCAAGGAATACCTAGAAACCCTTCAATAGATTTCCTCAGTAATTACTCCATGGAAAATCCCGCAGAGATTCCTGTAGAAATCCCTTCATGGATTCCTTCAAAAATACCTCTGAGAGTTTCTTCAAACATATCCCAGTGATTTTTTCTTGGACAATCTTTCATTGTATTCCTTACAAGTTCGACCAAAGTTTCCTTCGAAAAGTCATCTATAGATTCCTTTAGAAAGACGAAATGTATCACATCTTCCATTGATACCTTCCGAAATTGTTCCGTGCTCCCTAGGAATTGCTCCATACATATGTTTCTACTAGAATTCCGCTAGAAAGCCTTTCGTGAAATTCCTCTTAAATCCCCCCAGAAAATCACAAATTTGGAATCCATTCAAAAATGTCTGCAGTTATTTCTCTAGAAAATCTGCCATTGATTTCATCCAAAATTTCACCAAAGCTTTATTTTGGAAGCCTACCATGGATTCCCTTAGAAGCTCCTCCTTCTTCATAAAACCTTCTAGGATCTCCAGCCATGTGGGGCGCCAACCTGGATGCTTGCCAAGGGCGCCATGGGACCACGCTACGGCTCTGACGATATTGCACAACACAGTGATTCGTGCAACTTTTCCACCAGGTGATGGTAGTGTGAACTGGGCGATGGATTTCCATGAAAATCGTTCAAGGTGTTACGTCTGTTTGTCTGTGGTATAACAGCAGAGATTGGCGAGGTCCGTGGCGCAATGGTCACATGGTCCGCTTCATAAGCGGATGGTCATGGGTTCGATCCCAGCCCCGGCATTTCGTCAGAAGCTCTTCCCCCGAGAGCGGCTGGTACTTGGACATTGTACACAAATTACGTAACGCTATAGGGGGAGGAGGGAGCCACATCAACATCCTCTTGCTCATCATTCTACCATGGACAGAGGACAGAGGAAAAAGTGAAAGCAGCACAAAGACCAGTTCGATATAGTAGACATAGAATAAATTTAGGCGCTGTACCAACTGTAAGTGCAGCTGTCAGTTGTAATCGCTCTCCTAGTGCACCCGTGGACAAAAGAGCTGTAAATTAGGTTAAACCTGGTTAAACGGTTAACAATTAAAAAATGCAGAGATTCTGAAACAATAAGTATAAAGGTGAAAATTCTGATATTTTGAAAGCCACAGGCACTGGTCTCAACTGTTGAAAACGTTTAAGACACATTGTACAAAGTTTCTACCACCGAAATGGGCGCAATTTGCGAATCAACCATGTATGACCACCACAAAACTCTTCTACGCCATCGTAAAAGATCTCACATCACAAACTTGATCGACCATTGTTCTGAATAGGAAGATCGTTGGCACTCGCTGAAAGGTAGGTGTCCGCAATGAATTAATTGCCCCTGTCCACGGTTGACCTCTAAGACCATTTGGCCGTGTATGTTGGCGAGTATGTTGGTACACCCAGGTACTGCAAGATCAACTGAACTCAGTTTATTTCATATTGCCTTTTCAATTGCAAATAGGTATGTATACATTATAGTTTTTATAGTAGAGGAATAGTAGAGGAACCCTGGGAGCATGGATGATTTGATAGATCTGGATTAACCAGTTTCGAATGAGATGTGTAGGCGAGACAGGTGTTAAAACACTAATTCTTACTTCTAAGTCAGACAAATAGTAGCAGTACAAAGCAGTTGCATGTTCTTGTTATCAACAACATACAGGGAAGATGAATCTATTATTAATAGGTTGTAAAAACAATCTGCGAACATAGCAGTATGTAAATTTAACGTCACTAATTTGTCGGTAGCTGACAAATAGTGCATGCTGTAGACACAACCCCACAATTTGTTGATACCTACCCGGATAAAAACTAACCATAGGGTATTTGGTGAAAACCATTCCTGTACCATACAGTGTACCAGCTACAATATAGTGTATTGTAATGGAATGGTTCGCTAAAAGCTTTGCACATTGGTAGCTACTATACATTTACATCCGATCTTTATGTAACAATATATTATACTGTTTTTCTTACGTTTGAACCATTCACTATTCCGAAACAATCTTTTTCCGTGCATTTTTAATTATTTATTCAGTTTATGATTTTTTCCGTGCTTTGTTTTGTTGATGTTCGTGACATTTTTGTTGCAAAGGAAATGAAAGAGAAAAAAGTGAATAAGTTGAAACATCTATTTAAAGTCAATAAAATGTTTAAATAAAGTGGTAAACCAGGTGTCCTAAGGACTGCATATCCAAGAGATATGGTGGGCTAGGTATGTAGAGTGCGATGAGAGGAATACGAATGTAGGTCAACCCGGAAAGACGCAGTCCAGATTACCGTAAATCAGTGGATGAGTTCAACATTATTCTTTCTCTTCTTCATGTGAAATTGCCTTGTACAACAACCGAATTAAATGCGATTTATCTTTGACATTTTTAACATAAGGACTGGACACTGAAACGACTTCTGATATAAGTTCGTCTTCGCTTTTTAACCTAACTTATAGTTGAAACGAACTTGACAGTTTTCTCATGAGTTGTTAGGTACATATTTCATAGTTCAGTCAAACTGGAGCCTCAATATTGCAATAACGGTTAAGCACGCAGTAATGATACTTATGTACCTCGTCACCCACTTCATGCAACTACATTAGTGGTCTAATAACACTTAGCGCGCTAGGCATAGTTCCATCATGCCGCTCAAAGTGTTGCCACAAATAATGCTTAGTTTGCAAAACCCAGTTATCTGGCTGGTGGGACATGGGAGCCTAAGCTTCAACTGTTAATGCAATCAGAGGCTACTCAGACTTAGACGAGTTTAGGTTAGTTTGGCTAGAACTGCCATTATCGAAGGAACATGACGAGATAATATAACATTATATGGTTTATCTAATGTAAAACAATACAACATAACAAAAGAGAACCATTCCAAAACCATGATTAAATTTATAACCTGTAGTGAAATTACAATTAAAAACAATATATTTACGGTACATTTTATTGTTTGAAACCATACGTGTACCATACAATGTACGGTATATTAAAGCCCACGTATCAGTATTTCAAACAGTTCATTTACAATAAAATGTATGGTTTTGTAAAAAAATATATATGGAGAAAAATATTTTTTTATATTGTTACGATACTTAACAACCCGTATAGTATATTGTAAAAATCTTATTTACAATTCACCATACAGTTGTCTACATTACATCTTATTGTTTTTGTATTTTTTTATTTTTACAGTGGTGTTTATTGTAACAATATGGTTCTAAATAGTACTGTTACAATACAACATTTGGTTTTTCTACTGTATTTTTTATTCGGGTATGCCGATCACACGAGTACGTTTTCTTACGAAGAAGAACACAGCGTGAAATAGCGATCGCGCATGGGAAGATCTGCATACATAAGTTCACCGTCTAATGAGTTATTCTAATGAGGGAACGATCAATGCCGCCACTTCACGCCAGTCATGATGTCCGGTGGCTAGGCGTCTTGATGGATATTATTGTTTTTTTGTGCTTTTCATATGGAATCAATTTATCTCCTCTGGAGTATTTTGAGGATGTGTTTAATCAATGATTGGCTTTTAATTACTTGATATTGATCATGGGAACGTGATTTTAAATGCATTGATGGGGTTAAAATGGTCCAAAATAAACACACAAAACTTCTCTATACTGTACTTACAGACAAATGGACATAACACCTGCAACAATTTTTGTGATGGACATGTTGCACTGCGTTATGCAAACCGATTTAGTGCCCATTCAATCGATTCTATAGTTCTGACACTCCGACTCGGAGTCAGAGAATCAGAACTTTAAGAAAAAAACCCGATTTAATCCACCTATGGTGAACAGAACCCTTCTTACACTTATTAAAATTATTGTTTATTATTTGTATTTAACATATTCATTTTGAGTGATGGACCAAAAGTTCTAGAAAATATTGTGGATTTGGCATTTAGTGGATTGGTTTCCAAAATATCATCATGGACCATGGACTAAACTACCAGAAATGCCAGACAAAAAAAAATATCTTACTTATTCTGGAATTATGTATCTTTTGTTAACTGCCAAAAGATCTTGAATCGATAAACAAATGGATAAGAAAATAAGCGAAATACACTTTGTCTAATATCTCTTAATTAGTCGAATAAATTAGCTCCGAAGTACTTGGTATTCATGGTTATGGTGTAAAAAGGACAAAAATAATATATCTACTATGCTAATCAGTTTTGGAATTAGCTAGTTATTTTGGCTGTCCAGTTCTTGCATTTTTCCCACAATATATAAATTCAAAGCTCTAATTTAATATATTGTTAGTTTTCATAGAATTCCTGTTTATTTGTAATTTGTAATTTGTTATTTATAATTTTATTGAAAACAATAATCTGCTAGTATACACTTTATATGAGGTCAGCATTATATATTGAACAATAATTTCCCATAGACTGCTCAAAAGCTTATGCAAGAAAGTAAACGAATATAATAATAAAAAAGGAATTTATTGAAATACTCCTCGAAAGATTTCTCAGTAACCAAATGTCCAATCGAAATAAAATTTCAGGGCCTTCTACAAGGATACTGGAGCTTTCGTTTGGTGCTAAGAGAACCCAAATCGGTTGACAGACGGCTGAGATATTTATTATGATACACTTGGTCAAAAATCTCTCAAAAGTTTAACCTGTATTACTCCCAAGTACTCTTTGAAAGATGTCTCGATAACCAAATGTCCAATCCTTATAAAATTGTATAGGGTTCTACTAGGATGTTATAGTTTTCATTTGGTGCCAGGAGAACCGAAATCGGTTGACAGACGGTTGAGATATCTATATATATAAAAATGCAGTGGCATACGTGGGACCGCGCAAAACTTGCGAACGGAGGGTCGGATTTGGGTCGTCTTAGTTTTGTTCTGTTAGTTTTTACCCAAGGAAGGTTTATGAGACATAAAACATGGGAAAATTGCGAGTTTTTGAGAATCGGGTTTTCATACATTTTGAACGAAGACTTGGGCGCTTGGCTAAAGACTTGAAACGTCAAAAAACGCAGTAGGCAAGACAAAGTTTGCCGGGGACAGCTAGTTTATTATGATACACTTGGTCAAAAATCTCAAAAAGTTAAGTTGTATAAATCCTAAGTACTCTTCGAAAGATATCTCTGTAACCAAATGTCCAATCCTAAGAAAATTTCTGAGCAATCTACTAGGATGTTGTAGCTTTTATTTGGTGCCAAGAGAACCCAAATCGATTGACACACGGCTGAGATATTTAGTTTGATACACTTTGTTAAAAATCTCAAAAAGTTTAGTTGTATAACTCCTAAGTACTCTTCGAAAGATATCTCAGTAACCAAATGTCCAATCGAAATAAAATTTCAGAGCGTTCTACTAGGATGTTGTAGCTTTCATTTGCTGCCAAGAGAACTCAAATCGGTTGACAGACGGCTGAGATATTCATCAATATGCTAAATGTCAAAAATCTCTCAAAAAGCTAACCTATATGACTTCAAAGTACTCATCGAAAGATATCTCGGTAACCAAATGTCCGATCGTAATAAAATTCAATAGGGTTCTACTAGGATGTTATAGCTTTCATTTGCAACTAAGAGAATCCAAATCGGATGTCAGGCGGCTGAGAAACGTGCGTGACTTTTTTTTGTAACATACGCACACACCCACATACACACACATACGAAGAAATACTGCATGGTGGTACCGGAGGGGAATTTAAGGTGGAGGTGAACTAGGAGTGTGTTTTTAGTGGGTAGGCGCACATTCGAATCCCACACAGCGTCTTTAGAAGATTTTTGGACTCCTAGAATAAAAAAAAAAAAAAAACACACACACACACACACACACACAGACATTTGCTCAGTTGGTCGAGCTGAGTTGATTGGTATGTGAGACTCGGCCCTGTGGGCCTCGGATCGAAAGTCGGTTTTTCGAGCGGTATTTATACCCTTCTTATGGGTGTAAGAAGGGTAAAAACAGATTCATCCGAAGATGTAATATCCACACATCTGGGGAAGCGTGTATTGCATAAGCATTCCAGAAAACCCTCATCAGATGAAGTTAATTGCCGCTCGAGGCATGACAGGCGAGTTTGTCATTTCGTTTTTACTAAAAGCAGCAAACATCGGGTAAAACGCATAATGCGAAACCATATACGTGTTAATTAAAGTTGAGTTATTTATATAGAAATCCTTCTTACACAAGTAAGGCTCTTGGACTAAAGCTGTTCTTTTATGCTGGATATTGATCTGAGCTGTCCTAACCGTTGCTACTACCCAAACAAGGCAAGCTCAAACAATCACAGCAAAAGAAAATAACAACAGCGGAAAAAACCAATTTGGTGCCGATTGAAAAAACGCCAGAGGAGAAGATGCACAGAAGACACTGTGCAAAACGCACAATGCAAGGCCATATAGGTGCCCACCCTTATTAAGCCTCGCGATTTTCAGTATTTTTCCTAAGTTTATGCGGTTCGTCACCGTTAGTGTCGGTATAAATGTTTGTTTCATTGGTTTCAATATATCCATTTCATGGCAAGCAGTAATGCATTTTGGTACACCAGTCCTCGCAATTGTGAATTGGCGCAATTTTTTTTTTCATTCCATACATTTCAATTTTCATGATCTCACCATTCTTCCAAAATTTATTAATTATTAATTGTGAGGTAATATATTTGTGTGTATACTGTATATATGCTGATGGTCACATGGATCGCAACTAGAAATCTCTCTAACAAAACTCCTCCCATGACAACTGTGAACGTGAACACAGCTGTTACACACACTACTTACAACCTTTAGTAGTACATACAACATCTAGTAGTAACGGTTGTCGAAGCATTCCTCCTCTTCCCCGGTTGACCGTAAGGACGTGGCCGGCGCCGTTATTGACCCGATAAAGTTTGAACTGTCGAAACGTGTGGTGTGCAAATTTAAAGTTCCAAGGCTATTGATTCTCTGTGCAATTTCACTAGCTCAGGTCAATCACGGACTAGCAACTATGACGTGTACGATTACCCGTGCTCAATGCTCATGCTCATCCTCAATACGTATGAATCGTGAATACGAAGATACCGAAATCCCTTTAATCCAGATTCCACAGTACATATCTACTCGGTCTATAGGTTCGTAATCGTGTCCGCTGCACTTCGTATCCCGAGCAGAGGGGAATATCAAATTAATAACTACGAAATCACAAAACCTGTTTTTATATCTTGTTGTGCTATTATCGAATTATCAAGGTATTACGTTTCCATAACATGTTTTGTTGGACAATCTTATTTTGTTATGACCAAGCTATTGGTATACAGCAATTAAATAACATTTCAATATTACATTTTGTTGCGGAACAAGTTTGGTTATTATTGTATTATTGAGACTGTACATTTGTACACTTTATGCTATTGCTATCAAAACTAAAACTAGTTTTGAAAAAAAAACCTACGTCATTCCACAACGCTATTTACAGCATTTCGTCAGTGAGCGGAACAACTGCATAATCTCTCATCAATTTGTCTTCCTCTTCCATTTTTTATTACATCCCAACTGAGACAGAGTGCAAGCAAACTTTTTCCCACGGAATACTAGCTAGTGATAGTATTCCGTGGGAAAAAGTTTGCATAATGCACCAGTAAAATTGTTGAACGATTTTTTAAAAAGGGCGCAAAGTTAAGCCCTAGGTGCGCAAAGAATGTTACGCTTACGGTATCACATTTGATAAAAGGTGTGGTGTATTACTTGACATGGAGGTGCTGTAATGTGTATACAAAACCAAGTCCCTGCTCGGCGGCGCGAGGTTTGAAATTGACTGAGTTGTAGCTGAAAAGTACCCTACATACGTCAAAACGAGAACATAGCAAACGATATTGAAGGTGGGGTTTGAAAGGGGCGTTCCAGTTTCCGCCTTTGACATGAGAATGTCAATGATAAAAATGTCAAACTTATTGAGTAAACTTGTTTGAACGAATCTAATACAGATAGCTGAATCCATGATTGTAGATGGTTTTGAATGGGATGTTTCAGAAATATTTTGTATTTTCACATGTTTCCCTATCTTTCCAAAGGATGAAGTCGGATCTACCTATTTGTGGTAAAAGATTACACGAATAGTTGAAAATAAGCCTATGAGGGAAGAGAGAAACTGAAGTTCGCAATGATTGTTCCGCCCTTCTCACATGATGGTATAAATATGTATAGCATTCTCAGCCAACACGAAGTCAAATATGATGTAGAATAGGATGCTAAGGTGGAGGCCATATGCGCAAAAGCTTCCATGTAACCACGGGTAAAGTGTACGCATATCGCCTCCACTTTAGCATCCTATTCAACAGCATATGCGATCGTTTTATAACATAACTAATTTTGCTTTTGGAATGTTATCAATATCTCTTTAATATCAAAATTTGTTATTGAAACATTTTCCAAATTTACTGTTATTAAGTTGAACAGAACATGTTATTGAATTGATTTTCCAGGAACTAATTTTTGTTATGTGACTTGTTATTTTGCCGCTTATGACAGACAAGTTTATAAC
Organism: Aedes albopictus; assembly: GCF_035046485.1. Classification (NCBI taxonomy): domain Eukaryota; kingdom Metazoa; phylum Arthropoda; class Insecta; order Diptera; family Culicidae; genus Aedes; species Aedes albopictus. The sequence continues at coordinate 427,532,043 of NC_085137.1, forward strand.
TCAATATGTTATGTTAATAACATAAAAATTACTAATTCCATTATGCAGTTATTTTGCCAAAATAACGCATTTTGTTATGCTGTTGTTATTCTCTTCTGCTCGGGATTCCATCAAGTTCTCTTTCCATAAGATATTCCGATGTGCCGGGGCCCGTAGCGTAGTGGCTACACGTTCACTTCATAAGTGGATGGTCATGGGTTCGAACCCAGCCCCGGTACTTGCAATTTTTCGTCAGGTGCTCTTCCCCCCGAGAGCGGCTGGCACCTGACCCACTTCAGAGCCAATGCTCCAACGGACCCGGAAACCTGGATATCGGCTAACGGCATCTCATAATGGACCCCCAGTCGGACTGGAAAAGGAACAAGAGCCACACATCAACATCCTCGTGCTCATCATTCTACCGTGATAGGTTAGAAAGTGAAAACAGCGCAACGAAATCCAGTTCGATCTAGTAGAATTATAATAGAATACATTTAGGCGCTGTATAAAGTGTAAGTACAGCTTCCAATAGCAATCGCTCACGCAGTGCCCTAGTTGACAAAAGAAAAGAGCTGTAAATTAGGTTACACAGGGAAAAATTTCTACTCAGTGGCTGAGTTGGTCTTACTAAGCAGTCTAAAAATCCTTTGTTTTCTTACTCAGTTTCCGTTAAAAGTGGGACAACCCATTGCCAATGGGTTGTCCCACTTTTAGCCGAAACTGAGTAAGAAAACAAAGGATTTCTCGATTTCTGAGTAAGGCCAACTCAGTCATTGAGTAGAAATTTTTCTCGGTGTAAGTGATTGAAGAATAAAAAAAGATATTCCGACAATGATTTTTCATAAGGGCCTAACTGATTTGATCTATTTCTCTTCGTCGACTCCCTCTCTTTCGCTAATAACTTGATCAAAACAAACAAAATCATTATTCTTTTTGTTTCTATAGCAACATGTAGTTGTCTTCTTCGCATTTCAATCAAAAAAATCCCAACAGGAATGATATTGCATGGCCGTAAATTGAGCGTGAAGAAATTGAAGCTCCCCTGCCGTGTACTAATATCAGTAATATTATTTAATCTATAATTTTATCCCCGTGTTTCTCTCAAATATAAATCTTTTAAATAATGATTTTAGCAATAAAAAAAAAACAAATTTGACGATTCTCAGTGTATGCTTAAACCATCAATCCAATACAGTTAGTTCAACTCTCCAATTAAAGGGTTAAGTTAAGCATAAACATGCTTGAATCCACCATGAGAATAAATGAGCTGTCAAATCATCAACCATACATATTGTTGATATGCTAATACAGTTAAATGACCCATATTTCTAGCTCTAATCAAATCTTCAATTCTGGTTAATTCAAGCTTTAATTATTCTTCGACCTATTGTATTATGCGTGATACAATCTCAAAAAATGATTATAATATGCTTGTTTTGAAACGTAATATGTTTGACATGACTTTATATTTTTCAACGTGAATGGCAGGCAAAGAAAGCCCTTCAATTAATAACTGTGGAATTACTCAAAGAACACTTTGTTGGAACGAGGCAGGCCAAGTTCCAGTGGGGACACAGAGCCATAAAAAAAGAAAAAGAAGAAGATGATAGCCGGTGCAGAAAATTTACCTATATTCAGCACGGGTTCGATTCCTAGCCTAGTCGGTCCTGGAACTTTTTGTAATGGAAGTTTCCCTGACTTCCTTCGGCATAAAGCATCTTTGTTTCTGCCACATGGAAAAAGGTACACTCCCGATCAAAAGTTTGGGGTCACCCCCTCATAAACATGTCATTTTTTAGGCCCATATCTCCGCTAATTCGCGTCCGATTTCAAAACCCTAGGCTTCATTCAAAAGATAATAAGTCAAAGAAACTTTGAACATGATTTAAAAGAAACTTTTTCAAAAAAAAATTGTTTGTAAACTTAACCCAAAGTTGCCAAATTTTCTAAAAAAAATTATATAAACTTACGGCAGTGTCGCTGAAAATTGGGTCGACCAAATTTTAAGATGAGAGCGGTAATATAACCCATTTTCTATTAGCTTTCAACTGCTTTTTACAGAACTTAGTTTAAAAATCTAGAAAAAAAAGTTATTCAGTAAATTAACTCTTCATGTCATCGACCAAAAGTTTGGGGTCAACCCTCAATATAATGTATCGGCCAAAAGTTTGGGGTCACTTTTGTAAAACGTGGAATAGTGATTTGGTAATATCTTCGTCATCTATAGTTCAATTTTAATTCTTTTTGGCTCATTTCAAAGATAATCAACTAAATTTACGTTTAATGTTTTTAACTTAAAGTATTTAACAATTTTTGTATATAAAAATATTATGTAAAGTTGACACATTTCACCACATTTCAAAAAATGAGGCAAATTTACGTTAAGTTTTAGTATGTAAATTTCAATAAATGTGTGTGGTTCAATGTCTATGCAGTAGGAATTATTCATTGTGTTTCAAATAAGCCAAGAAGAATTAAAAATGAATGAAAGATGACAAAGATATCAACAAATCACTTTTCCATGTTTAACGATAGTGACCCCAAACTTTTGGCCGATACATCATTTTGTGGGGTGACCCCAAACTTTTGGTCGATGACATCAAGGATTAATTTACTTAATAACTTTTTTTCTAGATTTTTTAGCTAAGTTCTGTAAAAAGCAGTTGAAAGCTAATAGAAAATGGGTTATATTACCGATCTCATCTTAAAATTTTGTCGACCCAATTTCCAGCGACACTACCGTAAGTTTACATGTTTTTGAGGGGGTGACCCCAAACTTTTGATCGGGAGTGTATTTGGCAAAGGTAATAACTGCGGAAGTGTTCATACTAAGCTGAGAAGCCGGCTTTGTCCCATTGAAGACGTGAGGTCAACACACTTAGAAAAAATCACCGACTTCGGTAATATTTGACTAAAATCGCAACCGTTAAGTTTTGTTTACCGGAAAAAAAATCGGTAAAGCTGGCAACATTTACCGAACTTCGTTAGAGTTTGACAGATAAACGATAACATTTCAAAGAAATTTTGTATTTTTTATACAAAATTTCGGTAAAAATCCATTACCGAACGTTCAGCAGTTGAGATCTCGGTAAAAATTACCGAACGCGATTAGCTGTGAAGAGGAGGAGGCCTAATTTAAATTACGTGATTCTCGAATGCAGTAATTACAAGTCATTCATAGGTGAGGTATTTTATTTACCATACTTTGCTTGCGTTCCCGGTCAAAGCTTATTAATACTTAAAATATTGGGGCCTCAATAGCCACAGATGTAAAGACGTGGGTATTCTGCATGGCCATGCTGAAGATGACGGCTTCAATTCCCGATCGGTCCAGGATCTTTTCTTAAGGAAATTTCCTTGACCTCCTTGGACGTAGAGTAGCTAGTGCCTGTAAAACGGTATACGCATTGACGGATTGTTATTGACAGAGGAAGCTCTCAGTTGATAACTGTGGAAGTGATCATAGAACACTAAGCTCTACTTCTCAGCTCAATTATTTTTTTCAGTGGAGACGTTACGCCAAGAAGAAAAAGAAGTGTCATCTTATGTTAGTTTTCTAGAATCGTACATATCGAAATCTGTGAACAAAGTTAACGATTAAACTGTACTATTTCACGGAACGTTTATAACCTCAAGACACTTGCAGGGCTCCCAAATTACTCTTGACTTGATCAATCTTTAGCATGAGCACGACAGGGCCGAGAGGGGTCCCTCCTTTTGTGTGCCAGGCCCGTGATCGTCTTAATGCGGACGATGGTGGTTCTTTTGCTGTTATGCTTGGAAACCATCTTGACTTCCGACCCGCCATATGTGACCGTTCTATTAAATGGATACAAATACAACTGTATTATTCTGAAATCATGAATTTTCTGCAAAGCAAACACTCATACCGTCATGCGGGGCTACTTTTGAAATGCGGGGCTACTTTGGACACTTTTGAATATGGATTTTTTTAATTCAAAATATGGTTCAAATCTTTTTGATGTCTTAGGAACTATTATAAAGCAATAGTTTTCCCTTCATTTGGTTGAAATTATTTTTCAAACAGACCGTTTATTGCTTGTCAGGACGCGAAAAAACATCGAATAAACCAATATAATATACATAACGTATCAGAACATTTGGTCTGTAGGCATTGTTTCTATAGTTCATAAATTTCAAAGGGTTGATCAATTCATTCAAAATGTATCAACGTAGCATATACAATCGAATATTTGTATCGTTATACGTTATAAATGACCGTTTCGCCCAAATAAAGGATTGATGGTCCCTTTTTTCAGGCTATCTATATAGCAATATCACGCTGCTCATAATACCAAAGGTAGCACAGAACCATCTTAAAACGCATATTTTTATTGAAATTATGTATGATACAGTATACTACAGTATTGGTACAATGTAGTTTTCCAAATAACCCTGGAATTTGAAATGCAGTTTTGTTATAGATAAAAATGTCCAAAGTAGCCCCCATCCGGTTCTATATGAGATGTGTCCGATTGGTGTATAAACAACTTTTTTGTTTATTGATGGATTTAGCTCAAATTTTGCATACATCCTACATACATACTCACAATTATTGTGTATAAAAATTGCGGAAATTCATTCACTAGTCTGGGAGTTATAATGTCATAAAGTTGAAAAACCATGAAAAAGTGTATAAAGAAGCCCCGCACGACGGTACAGAAGAATATTCCAAATTTGGAACCAAACGATTACACGATAACCAAATATACAACAATAATTGTGTTTCGTACCTATTCTTAATCAATCATACACGTGTCCTTGGAGGTCTGGTTAAACACAAGTAAAATATAGACCAATTTAGCTGCATTGAGATGTTTCATACGGTTCATACTCGTTCATCCCGGAAACCCTACGGCAATTTTGAAAACTCCCTAATTGATTAATTATTTCATAATTTATTGTCCCTTGTTCTCTGAACCGCAAACACTATAATCAAAGATCTACCGAACTCTCCACTCAATCTTTCAAGTTCGCTAATCAATCAAACAGCCGATAATCATCGATCGTTTTTACTACTCCCAATCAACCAATCAGGTGGATCATTTACATGCAAGCGCCATTCAGCGAGCTAGTAAGCACCAACAACCGTGGCACGACTTGCTGCAACCATCCCAAGCTCTATTATTAAATAGCAAATTGATGTCCACCACCATCCACAGTTTCGAAGATGCGACGCCCGTATGACTGATCCGGCTGTTTGTAAACGTGGAAAAACGTTGAACATTTGCACCTGAATTTATTACACGGCGCGAAGCGTGTTCTTGACAAGACCGTCGTCACTCTGTCATCCAGGCTTTATGACAAATCTATCCAATGAATGGAAATGAGGATGATATACTAGACCATGATATGAGACGCCCAGCACGCCAAACAGTCTATATCTACGATAGGTACCGGAGAATGTGGTAACTCTGATACAGTCGGAACCCGCTCGTTGAGCCACAACCTCCACCCAACCAACGAATTCGATTCGCTAGTTGGGTGAAGTGACAGCAGCACAAGGGGCGTGCGCATTGTTTTTTTAATCATGTTTAGGTTGGAAGCAAAAGGGAAAATTTTTCAATTTGTTTTACATTTAGAGCAAAACTGATACGTTTTGCAAGATACATATATGGCCAATGCGAGAAATAATTATTTTCACCCATTTTAGTCGGTGAAGTGAAAATATAGATGTTTCTGAAACCACCCAGACTAAAAGCAAGCACAAAACGCTTTCAATGATCGACAAAATAAAGATTGCCGATGTTTTGTATTTGTTTCGAAGTAATTGTACATATTCTTTTTTTTTTAGAAATGTGAAATAGAAATTCTTCTTGATTATCAGTAAAGTTTAAGAAACCAAAAACTCATTAGCTCGCCCCTCGGAATTACAGATTGGTTGTCATTTTCAGTTTGACATTGAATTATGACATCCAGGTACTTTTTAGTTGGCTGACAGCTCAACTAACGGGTCCCCAACTAAAAAGCCACCCAACTATTAAGCCCCCAACCAGCGGGTCATGACTGTACTTTTGTATCATTGCTATGTGAAGGCAAACTTTGTTTTGTTTCTATGTTAAATCACAACATGGCGACCGTGAGAAACTGATTTCAAAAACAAACTGACAGATTTAAGAAGCAGATCTAAATCTCATGAAATGTCATGTAAACTTACATTATTTGTCATGTAATTCAGCATGGCCCAGAATTTTTACATGACATATAACACAAATTTACATGATATCAGTAACAAATTTTGAAAACGACGTATAATCAATGCTACACCATTGATTATACGTCGTTTTCAAAATTTATTACTGATATATGGTATAAACCATCTTAACTGGAAATTTACATGACTAAAATGAAGTTTACATGACGTGTAAACCTCATTATTTTTATCTGTGTATGAAAACTAATCAATCATTTGACATTCGTCGGTCTTATTATTTTTGTAGAAATATTTGTCCTTAGATAGTGCGATAACTGGTAAAGGCACCCTATTCAAAACTGAAAAAGTTACACTAATTATCGGTTGAAGTTCAAAACTTATCGAAGATCAATGCTACGTTCTTCAACGGTACACCTTAAGGGTTCGGTAGCCCTCCACCGGGGCAGGAGGCGCGGCAATTGAGTAGGCGTGATGACATGGGATGCTGCAACTTATTCTATCGGACAAGATATTTACTGGTCTTAGTCTGGGATATGCAGGTAGGTACAAAAACCAATTAGATTCGTCACCGTAGCGCTACCGGTTCGGTTGTTGTTGCGTGGGATTATAAAAGCATTGATTCCAGTCATCCGCGGAAGAGTATTTCGTCGGGAATCGTAGACGGTGGATCAACGTTGATCGCGATCGTTCAAACTGCCATATCTCGCCGCAGATAAGGTCAAGGTGGAAAAACGGGAAAAAACAGTGCAATGGGGGTGTACAAAAAAGCAACGTTACAAAAGTGCACATTGCCGGTGAATAAAATTTAAAAAAATGTTCCAAGAAACAATGGAGTGTTAAATGTTTGGTGTTCTTGATGTTTTGTAGATCGTGCTGTTTGAATCGATTTCCATACTAAGTGCAACGTTTGTTGATCCAGCATCCTTCTATCAGCGAAGCAACGATGGATCGTATAGATATGGATACAACGGTGGTGGGGGTTTCAATGCCAGACAGAGCGGAAATGCGGCTAACGAGGTCGTTGGACAGTATGCGCAGCTGCAACCGGATGGAAGAATAGAAAGTGTGAGATATAGAGCCGGCGCCGGCGCGGGAGGTTTCCGGCCACAATATGGTGCAGGTAAGGGGTTGTCACCCTAAAATCTACATCGAAATCTTCCCAATCATTTAAAGTATTTAAATAAGGGATCTGCACATTAGACAATTGTTTTCCAAAAAATCTATCGTTAGTTTTACCTGAACTTTCCAAAAAATCAAGCATTTATATATTTTTTTACAAAAACTTCTAAATTCTAAGTTTTTTTTACGAGTTCTATCACCTTTGTCTAATTACACTAGTTTACAAAATAAAACGAAAGTCGTGAACTTCTGTCATCGACCAAAATTTTTGAAGCACAGTTTAGCGCTGATTACCAGGGATGCCACATATACAGATTTATCTGTATTATACAGATTTTTGAGCACCCGTACAGATTTCGTTTAATATGAAATACAGATTTTTTAGCTAGAGCGGCCATTTTATTTTTATATGGGATACAGATTTTTCTTCCAAATTTTGTATGAGATACAGATTTTTGAAAAGAGTGATGCAGATTTTTCAAAAAATTATCTGGCATCCCTGCTGATTACGAAACCGCGCTTCAAAAAAATTTTAAGTAGAGCAGTTTTTCAGTTTTAGCTCAATATCGAATTTTACAATTTTTTAAAATATGGAATTTACTAAAATTCAAATATCTTGCGTTTTGTTCAACCAATTTCAAATCTTTTTCCGTAAATTAAAAGCTGAATACAATACCATTCGATCATCTGAATGCAGGTTTTGCGTCAGATTAATGAAGTTCAAGATATTGGCGAGTTTTTGGGACAATCTCCTAAAATTTTAGCAAAATTTCCAAAAATATTTGAAGAAATGTTTTTTTAATAAGAAAAAAAAAACAATCTAAAAATTCTTTCTCAACGTTTATTTGAAATTTCATATGTAGGCGCGTTACAGTACAAAATTCAGCTCAATCGGAGCATTTATTACGGAGAATGAGATGTGTGAAGTTAGCGACTTTGCTTAAAAACAGAAATAGAATCGATTTCAAATTATCATCCTTGTATGGAAAGTCGAAAAAATTTCCGCTCTACTGTAATTTTTTCCTTCACGTTTTTGAACTCAGGGCATGATTCTACACCAAAAATGATCATCAGCTTACCGAGTTCAAAAATGCTGTAAAGTACCCGGATAAAAACTAACCATAGGGTATTTGGTGAAAACCATTCCTGTACCATACAGTGTACCAGCTACAATATAGTGTATTGTAATGGAATGGTTTGCTAAAAGCTTTGCACATTGGTAGCTATTATACATTTACATCCGATCTTTATGTAACAATATATTATACTGTTTTTCTTACGTTTGAACCATTCACTATTCCGAAACAATCTTTTTCCGTGCATTTTTAATTTTTTATTCATTTTATGATTTTTTCCGTGCTTTGTTTTGTTGATGTCCGTGACATTTTTGTTGCAAAGGAAATGAAAGAGAAAAAAGTGAATAAGTTGAAACATCTATTTAAAGTCAATAAAATGTTTAAATAAAGTGGTAAACCAGGTGTCCTAAGGACTGCATATCCAAGAGATATGGTGGGCTAGGTATGTAGAGTGCGATGAGAGGAATACGAATGTAGGTCAACCCGGAAAGACGCAGGCCAGATTACCGTAAATCAGTGGATGAGTTCAACACTATTCTTTCTCTTCTTCTCTCATGTGAAATTGCCTTGTACAACAACCGAATTAAATGCGATTTATCTTTGACATTTTTAACATAAGGACTGGACTGGACACTGAAACGACTTCTGAAATAAGTTCGTCTTCGCTTTTTAACCTAACTTATAATTGAATCGAACTTGACAGTTTTCTCATGAGTTGTTATGTACACATTTCATAGTTCAGTCAAATTGGAGCCTCAATATTGCAATAATGGTTAAGCACGCTGTAATGATACTTATGTACCTCGTCACCCACTTCATGCAACTATATTAGTGGTCTAATAACACTTAGCGCGCTAGGCATAGTTCCATCATGCCGCTCAAAATGTTGCCACAAATAATGCTTTGTAACCACGGAGACTTATGGGGCTGCTCCGCAGCCACAGTGGCTCCCAATTACTCCCGGGACAAGCTCAGTAACATGAGACCCCTCGAGCTGGGTCTCAGGGTCGGCATGCTACTCGGTAATCGGAGGGGCTTCGCGACAACGTATGAAAAACCAAGGAACTTTCACATTTTTAAAACAATTTATTTGAAACCTAGTGTGGCGTGTGGGTGTGGGTGTACATTTTTGTGTGGCGTGTAAGCGAGACGTGGACAATGGAAGGTGTACTCACTACCGTTGCTGCAGATGCTTCTTCGCTTCGTCGCTTTGGCCCACACGGCTGCTCCTGCACTACCGTGTGGCCGGTATTTCGCCGCCGGGGCAGCTTGGGAACGGTGAATGGCAGTATTTGTCGGGCTTAGGCCGGTACTCTACCGGCAGGGACCAGCGGGCGTTGCTGGGTGGTGTCGGGCGATCAGGCGTCTTCCCTCGTAGACACGATCGGCCGGCCGTGGCATGGCCAGCTTGGACGGCCGAGAGGGGAACTCCTCCTTGACACTTAAGGCCAATGGCCTGAGGAGATCGTCCTGAATGGACGATGGCGAATCCTTGGCTATTAGGCTCGGAAGCCATATTGACTTCCGAGCCGCCGTGTGTTGACCGTTCTATTAAAACGGATACGAGGTCCTAAATAAAGGAATTAGAGGTTTCCGTCAGGGTGGTCCTCAGGCGAATACCAGACCTAATTACCTGAACGGAGGCAGCTCCCTTATCCAGCCCCAAGGAAGGGGGGGGGGTTAATAATTTCACTGCACTTTCAACTGGTCTTCACACACGGACGCCTTTATAATATCTGACCAAATCTTCCAAAATTGAAGATGGCAGCGCCCATCGGTTCTCATCTATTTGCCTTTCCCTTTAGCGACTGCCATCTTAGCACCCTTCTTGTACGAGCTCTCAATCTCCCTATGTAACGTTTTATTATCAACAGCGGTACGGTTACTCGCTAGGGTGTGCCTTCTGGTTTATTTATTATTTAAAAACGTGAATTTTCTCAAAGACAAACACTCATACACAAGAAAATCTAAAAACTGGAACCAACCGGTTACACTATCCACTACCCCGATGAAAAAAATGTAAAAGCACGAAGTGGTTTGCATTTTTTTTTGTTTACCAAATCACCCTCGGCTCAAACGGTATTGTGGAAGTGTAACAAACAATACCAACAATAAAAACAAACAAAATAAATATTTACACTAATCGCGCGGAATCATAATAATACTATACACTATAATACATACAAATTAAAATAATAAATTAATAAAAGAATAAAATAACAAATTAAAACGTGCACTACCAAAACATTCAATAAATAATAAATAACAAAAATAATCCCGTAACATGGGCAAACAAACATATTTACATTTTTACAAAAGTCGCAGCAAAACAATTTTACAACCCTATTTACAATATATACATTTAGATCGTATTCGATCTTTCGCTTCGGTGTACCCCTTGCGAAGGCGGGATTCACCGGCGGGCAAAATGTCACTTTGGTCGATGAATCGATCGACGATCGATCATCGGTGACAGATCGCGAAACGTCACTCATCGGGAAACGATCAGACGTCACAACATATCGGCATAATCAATATTTATGTTAACATTGATCATGCTGATAGATTATTGAATGATCTTCAGTCATGTTCCAACGAAAATCGGCCGAATTTTCGTTGAATCAATAGGGTAAGTACAAATTCATTAAAACATATCGATCTAAGTTCGATCATGTATTTCTTTGTAGGTGTATTGGTGTCGGCGGTGGGATAACATCCCAAAGAGGGTTGGGTGTTTTGCTGCCAGAGCAAAATCTTCATGGCGAAGATTTGCCTGCAGTAAACCCTGTAAATCCGGGGAATCCGTGCGAGCCATCTTGCATGATGCAAGATGCACTGCAGGTGAGTAATAAATCTGATTAAAGTGCACATAAATAATCGATCAAAACTGCAATCGATCACAACCAGTGATCGCAAAAGTGACTAAAAGGTCAACATTGGTTGACTAGTGGGGGTTTGTTTACCAGTCTTACCGTGATGAGTGCTGGTTTAACACCCCAGTTCCAGCTACGGGAACTAATGATTGTGATCGATTGATCCACAATCAAATCAAGTAGAAAGTTGTCTTTTCACAAATTTTACAAGAAAATTTTATGACACCTTTCCCACTAATAATGTTTCTCTTTATTTCTCTTTGCAGAACGATACCCTCAACGATTTCCCAGCAGGCGTAGGGACCTCAGCGGTGGAATTTTGGGTGGAATTTGCGCACTGAGCTCCGAGGACCTAAACGGATGACTCCTCGCCAGCTCATGCATTCCGCTCCCGGCTTCCTGCCTGGTCCATTACTAGGCTGTTCCGGAAATACATTGTGTATGTTCTCATTGAGAAAAATAAAGACATTTTCATGGTTTTACGCGCCACAAGACCCTTCTGGTCTGGGCAAAATTGTGTAATAGAATTTGTTGAAGAAATTTACCAATCTGTCTCTGTCAATTAGTGACAGGTAAGTATGAGTGTGCTGCTTTTCCTTAAATTTTTAAAATATCACAGGTAAGTTTGATTTTGGTAAGTATTATCACAGGTGTGTATAGTAAGTATAGTCGTATTATAATTTTAAAAATTGTCAAATTTTGGACGATCACGACAAATTAAAACTTTGAACCGAGAAGATTTCGGTAAATAGTCCTCTCGTTCAGGACCTCTTTTTTTAAACGGAAACCATTCGTACTTCCACAAATTTAAATCGGGTTCGCTTTTAGTGTGTGGTTTTAGACATTCGTGCTAAGCACGGATCCCTGCCACCTCCCGTTGGAAAATCCTTAGATTTTCATACTAACCGATCCTCCGATTACCTTTCACGAAATTTACGTTGGGGGCGCCAATTGTAACCACGGAGACTTATGGGGCTGCTCCGCAGCCACAGTGGCTCCCAATTACTCCCGGGACAAGCTCAGTAACATGAGACCCCTCGAGCTGGGTCTCAGGGCCGGCATGCTACTCGGTAATCGGAGGGGCTTCGCGACAACGTATGAAAAACCAAGGAACTTTCACATTTTTAAAACAATTTATTTGAAACCTAGTGTGGCGTGTGGGTGTGGGTGTACATTTTTGTGTGGCGTGTAAGCGAGACGTGGACAATGGAAGGTGTACTCACTACCGTTGCTGCAGATGCTTCTTCGCTTCGTCGCTTTGGCCCACACGGCTGCTCCTGCACTACCGTGTGGCCGGTATTTCGCCGCCGGGGCAGCTTGGGAACGGTGAATGGCAGTATTTGTCGGGCTTAGGCCGGTACTCTACCGGCAGGGACCAGCGGGCGTTGCTGGGTGGTGTCGGGCGATCAGGCGTCTTCCCTCGTAGACACGATCGGCCGGCCGTGGCATGGCCAGCTTGGACGGCCGAGAGGGGAACTCCTCCTTGACACTTAAGGCCAATGGCCTGAGGAGATCGTCCTGAATGGACGATGGCGAATCCTTGGCTATTAGGCTCGGAAGCCATATTGACTTCCGAGCCGCCGTGTGTTGACCGTTCTATTAAAACGGATACGAGGTCCTAAATAAAGGAATTAGAGGTTTCCGTCAGGGTGGTCCTCAGGCGAATACCAGACCTAATTACCTGAACGGAGGCAGCTCCCTTATCCAGCCCCAAGGAAGGGGGGGGGGTTAATAATTTCACTGCACTTTCAACTGGTCTTCACACACGGACGCCTTTATAATATCTGACCAAATCTTCCAAAATTGAAGATGGCAGCGCCCATCGGTTCTCATCTATTTGCCTTTCCCTTTAGCGACTGCCATCTTAGCACCCTTCTTGTACGAGCTCTCAATCTCCCTATGTAACGTTTTATTATCAACAGCGGTACGGTTACTCGCTAGGGTGTGCCTTCTGGTTTATTTATTATTTAAAAACGTGAATTTTCTCAAAGACAAACACTCATACACAAGAAAATCTAAAAACTGGAACCAACCGGTTACAGCTTAGTTTGTAAAACCCGAGGCGAGTTGTTAATTGAACCTATCGTTTGTTTGATGAGTTGCACCGGTACGATGTCATGCTACACGATAAGTTTCTTCTGCAACAACCAGCTATTTCATCAAAGAAGGCTCAGGCTAATTTGATTAGAAAATTGCAGATGTAAATAACAACAAATTTATTTTATTTTAGACACTGCGGCGGCTGAAACAGTTAATTAATTAACCGGAGGAATTGCTGGAGTGCTCATAAGGAATCCTTCAGAAGCTCCTCGTATATTAACGGTGATGAATTCTCCCAAAGAATTTAAAGCATTTGCCTTGAGATTTCCCCGGAAAAGACTGCAGGAAAAATTCTCAGCTTGAATTACTCTGAATTACTGAAAGATTTCGAAGTGGAAATTGATGAAAAATTCTCAGAAAGAGACATTGCGGGAGCGGTAGTGCTAGAAATTGCCAAAGAATTATCGCAAGTAACTACTGAAGAATTTCTCCGGGTATTACTCAAGCATTTTTTTCGCAGATTCTCCTAGCTGAATTCCAGATAACTCCAGGAATTTCTCCTAGGATTCATCAATAATTTCACCGGGGATTTCATCCGGAATTCCCACCGAAAAATCCTCCTGAAACTAATCCGAAGATTCCTACTCCTCCTGGAATTCCTCCGGGTATTCCTCCAGTATATTTTTCGGGGATTCTCGTAGGAATTTCGAATATATTTCCGAAAATTCTTCTAGGAATTCTTTTGGGATTCCTACAGGGATTCCTTTAGAGAAATTCCTTTAGGAATTTTACAGGGAATACCAACAACAATTCTACCGGGGATTTATCGAGGGACTTCCGCCAGGGATTTCACAAGGAATTCTTCTGGGGATTCTCCCAGAAATGGATTCCTCCAAGAATTCCTCCGATGATTCTTCCAGGAATTTCTCTGATGATTCCACCAGGAATTTATCCAGAAATTCCGCTGGAAATTCCTTCGGAGATTCCTCCATGGCTTCCTACGGGGATTCCTTCAAGGATTCTCCAGGAATTTCTCAGACGCCTCTTCCTGCAATTACTCCGGGAATTCCTCTGGTAATTCCAGTAAATATTCCTCAACGAATTCTACCGGGAATTCCTCCAGGGATTCCACCGGAAACTCTTCCAGGAATTGCACTGGGAATTCCACCAGGCATTCCTCCAGAAATTCTTCCGAAGATTCAACGAACTCCTCCTGGAGTTATTTCGAAAATTTCTCCCGGAAATCCTCCTGATTTTTTTTCGGGAATTCCTCTGGGTACCCCTCCAGCCCTCTTTTCAGGGATTCTACCATGAATTTCTCCAGGAATAACTCCAGGAATTCCTCTGGGTATTCCTCCACTTTTTTTTGTGTATTTTTCCAGGAATTCCACTGTATATAACTCCAGGAATACATTCGGGGATTTTTTCCATGAATTCCTCTAGCGATTCCTCCAAGAATTTCTCTAGGGCTTCCTTCAGGAATTCTTTTAGCACTAAAACAGCACTTCCACAGAGGATTCCTCCAGGAATTCCTCCGAGGATTCTTTTAGGAATTTCTTCGAGGATTCCACCGGGAGTTCCTCCGAAAATTTTTCTGCAAATTCCTCCATGAATTCCTTTGGAGATTCCTCCTGGGCTTCCTACGGGGATTCCTTCAAGGATACTTCCAGGAATTCTTCCAATAGGCCATATGAATAGAACTGAGTAAATACGCTTTACTCAGATCCTTGTGAAGGTTCACAGAGATTTGCTCCACGGCTTCACATAGATTTAGTAAAAAGTATTTATTCAACTTTATTCATATGACCTAATGGCTCTTCCTGAAATTCCTTCGGTAAATCCATTTGAGATTCCCCAAGGAATTCTACCGCGGATTTCTCCAAGAAGTCCACCGGCGACTCTTCCAGGAATTTCATTGGGGATTCCACAAAGCATTCCTCCAAAATTTCTCCCGGTCATTCTTCCTAGGATTCCTTCAGGAATATCACCGTGAACTCACCTAGGAATTCCTCCGTAGATTCCTCCTGCATTTCCTCCGTAGATTTTTCCAGGAATTCATACGGAGATTCTTCCAGCAATTGCTTCAAGGACTTTTCCTCGAATTCCTCTGGGAATTTCTCAAAAAAAAAAAAAAATACTCCGGGGATTCATCCAGGAATTCCTCCGGTTCTCTTTCAGCAATCTTTTCTAGGATTCTTCCACAAATTTCTCTGGGAATAACTCCAGGAATTTCTCCGCAAATTCCTCCAGAAAATTACCCAAGGATTCCTCCAGGAATTTCTCCGGGGATTCCTCCTGGGTTTCCAACCCAGCTATTCCCACCTGGTGTTATTCCCACCGAAGATTCCGAAAACACATCCTGGATTTTTTTTTTTCGGGAATTTCTCCAGGAATTCCTTCTGACATTATTCGGGGATTCCTCCAGGGATTCCGGCACGAGTTCTTCCGAATATTGCTAAAGCAGTTTTTTCAGTGATTCTTCAGGGAATTTCTCTGAATATAACTCCACGAACTACTCCGGGCTCTTTCCGCATTTTTTTGGGGTTCTTCCTGAAATTACTCTGGGGATAACTCCAGGACTTTTTCTGGGGATTCATCCGGGAATTCCATCAGGGATTTCTCCGGGAATTCCTTCAGGGATTCCTGCGGCAAAACCTTCAAGGATTTCTGCGGGAATTCCATCAGAGATTCCTCCGGGAATTCCTTCAGAGATTCCTGCGTCAAATCCTTCAAGGATTTCTGCGGCAAATCCTTCAAGGATTTCTGCAGAAATTCCTTCGGGGATTCCTCCGGGAATTCCTCCAGGGATTCCTCCGGGAATTCCTCCAGGGATTCCTCCGGGAATTCCTCCAGGGATTCCTCCGGGAATTCCTTCAGGGATTCCTCCGGGAATTCCTCCAGGGATTCCTCCGGGAATTCCTCCAGGGATTCCTCCGGGAATTCCTCCAGGGATTCCTCCGGGAATTCCTCCAGGGATTCCTCCGGGAATTCCTTCAGGGATTCCTCCGGGAATTCCTTCAGGGATTCCTCCGGGAATTCCTCCAGGGATTCCTCCGGGAATTCCTCCAGGGATTCCTCCGGGAATTCCTCCAGGGATACCTCCGGGAATTCCTCCAGGGATTCCTCCGGGAATTCCTCCAGAGATTCCTCCGGGAATTCCTCCAGAGATTCCTCCGGGAATTCCACCAGGAATTCCGCTGTGGATAACTCCAGGAATTCCTACGGGATCTCTTTCTGAAATTCCTCTGGGAATTGCTTCAGGATTTTTTCAGGGATTCTCCCAAAAATTTCTCTGAGGATAACTCCAGGAATTTCTCCAGGAATCCCTCCGGGAATTTTTCCAGGGTTTTTACTATAGATTTTTTCAGGAATTCCTTCGGGTATTCCTACAGCATTTTTTTTTTCGTGGATTGTGCTAGAAGTTCCACCGGGAATTTCTACAGGAATTCTTCCGGGTATTCCTCCAGCAGTTTTATTCGAGGATTCTCCCAGGAATTCCGCTGTGTATAACTCCAGGAATTACTCCGGGAATTTCTCCTGGAATTTAATTTCGAATTTCTCAGGCAATTTCTCCAGGAACTCCTCCTTGGAGTTCTCCAGAATTTCTCCTTGGAGTCTCCAGAATTTCTTCTGGGGTTTCATAAGAAAAATCCCTGGAGGAATTCCTGGACGAATCCTCGGTGGGAATTCTTGGAGGTTTCCTCGGTGGGAATTTTTGGAGAAATCCTCATCGGGTATTCTTGGAGGAATCCCCTGTGGGAATTTCTGGAGGAATTCTCGTTGGGAATTCCTGATGGAATCCCCGGAAGAATATCTGGAATCTCTTGTGGTTATTCGTGGATGAACTCCCGGTGGATATTCCACGAAGAATTACATGTATCCACTAGGAAATTTCTGAGGGCATCCTAGTAGCAATTCCTGGTGGAATCTCCGGAGAAATTCCTTTAGTTTTCCTGTTAGTAATCCCCAGCGGAATTTCTTGGAGAAAGTCCGAAAAATTTGCTGGAGGAATATCCGGAAGAATTCCAGGAAAAATCATTGGTAGGAATTTCTGGAGAAGTTCGCGGAGGAATTCCAGGAGAAATTCAGGAGGAATTTTATTAGGAGTCCCCGGAAAAATTCCACGAGAAATTCCCGAAGGAATCCATGGAGGAATCCCTGATGGATTTCCTGGGAGAATGCCAAAGGAATTTCTGAAAAAACCTTCAGTGGGAATTTCTGGAGGAATCACCTGTGGGAATTCCTGGAGGAATTCTCATTGAGAACTCGCTGGGAAATTATTCCAGTAATTTCTTCGGGAAATCCTACTGGATCTCCTCCTTGGATATCACCAGAAATTCTTTCGGGGATTCCATCTGGAATCCCCAACAAAAATTCCTCGAAGTATTCCTGCATTGGATTCCTCCAAGAATGCCCGTCGAATATTCCACCAGCAATTCCAACAGGGGACCCTCCTGGATTTTGTACCGGGGAAACCTCCGAGAACTCCCATCGGGGATTTTTCCAGGAATTCTGAAACTCCTTCTGAAATTCCCCCGGGGACTCCACCTGGAATTCCTCCGGGAATTTCTTCAGGAATTCCTACTATAGATTCATCCAGAAATTCTTCCGGGAATTCCTCCAAGGATTAATCCGAAGATTCCTCCAGGAATTCCTCTGGGATTTTTTTTGGGATTTTCTCCAGGAATTTCCTCGGGGATTCGTCCAGAAATTCTTCCACGGATTTCTCCAGGAATTCTTCAGGAATTCTTCCAAGGATTATTCTGGGTATAACTCCAGGAACTACTCGTGGAATTTCTCCAAGAATTCCCCTAGGAAGTTCTCCAGGAATTCTTCCAAGGATCCCTCCAAGAGTTTCTTTAGCGATTTTTTTTTTCAGGAAATCTCCAAGGATTGCTCTGGAAAATTCACCGTAGATGCCACTTAAAGTTCCTCGGGGGACTTTCCCTAGAAATCCACCGAGAATTTCTCCATGCATTTTCCGAGAGTGCATCTGGGAATTCCTCCGGAAATTCCTCTAGGAATACCTATTTGGATTCCTCCAGAAACTCTTCAGTTATATCTCCAGGAGTTTTTTCCATAAATCCTTCCGGAGATTGCTCCAGGAAATCTTCCGAATATTCCTTCAGGAATCCCTCCAGAGATTCTTCTATGGATTCCTCTAGGAACTCCTCCGGGGACTCTTCCTGGATTTTTATCGGGAATTTATCCGCGGATTCCTCCTGAAATTCTTCAGAGATTTCTCCAAGAATTCCTCCGGGGTTTTCGCTGGGGATTCCTCCAGAAATTCCTCAAGTCATCTTTCGGGGATTATTCTTGGGATTCCTTCAGGAATTTCCCGGAGGATTACTCCAGGAATTTCTCCGGAAAATTTTATAGGAATTGCTGGGGGAATTTCTAAGGAAATTCCTCCGGGGATTCCTCCATGAATTCCTCTAGAGATTTCTTAAGGATTTCCTCCAGGGGTTCTTCCGGAAATTGCTCTGGAGATTCCTCCTAGAATTGCTTCTTTGATTCCTCCAGGAATTCCTTGAAAGATTCCCCAGGGATTCTTTCAAGAATTACTCCAGTGATTTTTCCAGGAATTCCTCCGGGGATTCCTCCAGAAATTTCTTAGAGTATTCCTCCAGGAATTTCCTCGGGTATTTGTCCAGTAATGCCTACTGAGATATCTCCAGTAGTTCCACCGAGGACCTGTTCTGGATTTTTTTTCGGGATTTTGTCCTGGAATTCCTCTGGGGATTTCTCCAAAAAAAATTCAGATTCCTCCAGGAATTCGTATGGAATTTTCTCCAGGAGTTCTTCCGGGGATTGCTACAAGAATTTCTCTGGATTATCTTCCGGAGATTACTCCGAGAATTCCTCCAGGAATATCCCCGGAAAATTTCTCCAGAAATCACTCCAAAAAGTTTTCCGGGAATCTCTCCTATGGGGATTCCTCCTGAATTTGTTTAGGGATTCCTCCAGAAAGTCGTCCAGGGTTTCCTCCAGAACTTCCTCCGGAGATCCCTCCAGAAATTGTTCCAGAGCTTCCTTCAGAGAATCCGCCGGGGATTACTCCGGCGATTCCTTATAAATTCCCCCGGGGACTTCTCCTAGAATTCTTCCGGGAATTTCTTCAGAAATTTTCCGGGAATTTCTCCAGAAATTCTTCCGGGAAATTTTCCAGAAATACCTCTGAGAATTCCTCCTTGGATTCCTCCACAAATTCTTCAGGGATTCCTCCAGGAATACCTCCGGGTTTCCTTCAGAAATTCCTCCAAGAATGCCGCTGTGGAGTCCTCCAGAAATTCCTCCGGGAATTTCCCCAGGTATTCCTATTAGGATTCATTACGAGATTCCTCCTTTAATTCCTTCAGGAATTCCTGAAGGAATTCCCTCTCATCCTGAGATTTTGCATGGTATTCCTCAGAGAAATTTTTGAAGGACTTTCTGGAGGAATTCCAGGCGGAGTCCTTGAATAAATCTAAGGAGGATTTTTTTTATGAATCCTTTGAGAAATCTCTGGAGGAATCCTAAAAAAACCCTTGAAGGAGTATTTGATGACATTCCTAGAGGAATGGAAACCGGAGTTATTGCTGCAGGACTCCCCGGAGAAAATTCCTGTTGGAATCTCTGAAGAAATAAGTGGAGGAATCCCTACGTGAATCCCTGAAGGAATCCCTTGTGGAATAACAAAAAAAACCCTGTAGGAATCCATGAAAATTTCAATTATTTAATAATCCCTAAGTAATCACTGGAGGAATCTTTGGCGGAGCCCCTGAAGGAATTCATAGAGGGAAGGAATTCATTCGATGCAATCCCTGGTGGAACCCTTGGAGTAATCTCTGAAAGAATCCCTGAAGGAGTTATTGCTGTATTCTCCGGAGGAATCCAGGAGGAGTCCCTGAAAGACTTTCTGGAGGATTCCCTGAATGAATCCTGTAGAAATCCCTGAAGGAATTTCTGGAAGAATTCTTGGAGGAATTCCTGAAAGAATTTCTGAAGGAATTCCATGATGAGTCCTTAAAGGAATTCTTGGAAGAATTCAAGAAGGATTTCCTGGAGGAACCCCTGAAAAATTCCTGGAGGAGTCTGAAGGAATTTCTGCAGAAATCCATGAAGGAATTTCTGGATGAATCCCTGAAGGAATTCTTGGAGAAATCCAAAAAGGAATTCCTGAAGAAATCCCAGAAAAAATCCTGGAGCAATCCCTGAAGGAATTCCTGAAGGAATCCCTGGAGCAATTCCTGAAGGAATGTTCGGAGTAATTTTTGGAGGAATTCCTAAAGGAATCCGTGGAGGAATCATGGAGAAATCTTCGAAGGAATTCCTGGAGGAGTCCCTGAAGGAATTTCGGAGGAATCTCTGATGGAATTCCTAGATGAATCAATCAAGGAATTCTTGAAAAAATTCCTGGAGGAATTCCTGAAGGAATTTCAGGAGGAAACTCTGGAGCAATTCCTGGAGGAATCTCTGTAATAATTCCTTGATAAATCCCTGAAGGGATTTTTAAAGGAATCCATAATGGAATTCCTGGAGGAATCTCTGATAAAAATCCTGGAGGAATCCCTGAAGGAATTTCTGGAGGAATCCCAGGAGAAATTCCTGGAGGAATGTTTAAAGTAATTTCTGGAGGAATTCCTGAAGGAATCTCTGTAGTAATTCCAGGAGGAATCTCTGATGGAATTCCTGGAGGAATCTCTGTCGGAATTCCTGGAGGAGTCCCTGAAAGAAATTCTGAGGAATCTTCGATGGAATTCCTAGATGAATCAATGAAGGAATCCCTGAAAAACTTCCTGGAGGAATCCCTCAAGGAATTCCTGGAGGAATCTCTGAAGGTATTCCAGAAGGAATCTCGGGATGAGTTCCTGGAGAAATACCTGAATGAATTCTTGGAGGAGTTCCTGAAGGAATTCCTGGAGGAATCCCTGAAGGAATTCCCGATGGGATTTCTGCAGGAATATCTTCAGAAATCCTTAGAGGAATCTCTGGAGGAGTAACTGCAGTTATCCTTCGAGGTATCCAGTTGTGCTTTTCCTAATCATCATTATAAAAAACCATAACCTTAAACCATTTATGCCTTGTTTGGTCGATCAAATTTTTGTCGTTACTAAAGAACGGTGAGCTAAAATAACTCTTTTCGGATCTTACCGGAATTGGCTCCGAAATATTCGCCTATATACACTCATGTGGTGATTATCCTGCTGTTTGCTAGATTCTAGATGAAAAATCACGGCATTTGAACCGTCATATCGAGACTATACAAGAGAATCTGTATGTGTTCCCTGTGATTACCCTCCGGAACCGATTACATGTCCTCAGAGTTATATCTTTTAAGTATGCCTATAAGAGATTGCAGATCGGATCAATTTTTTTTTTAAAGCGTGTGTCAAATAAAATTTGGAACGATCATCATGCCCGTGTAAAAAAATGACAGGGCTCATCAGCAAATGACAACTGTCAGCTGTCAAATTTGTGCTTCCTACTTTTCGCTCCCCTGCGTAGCTCAACAGCTCAGCATGATCCACCTTACGATGGGTTGATGAGGTGCCTGGTTGTTGCAGTTGAACAACTTATCGTGTAGCGTGACATCGATGTGACACCACCGACGTAACTCATCGAACAAACGATAGGTTCAATTGGAAGCATATCTGGAGGATTTCCCAGAGAGAACTCTTGGAGGAACATTCTGAGGGAACTCCTGGAAAAATATCTGGAGGGAATTGCTGGGTAATCGCCAGAGGAAACTCCTGGAGGAAATCCCCATCCTCAAAATGATGTTCTGGAGGAATCTCTTGGGGAACTTACGAAAGAATCGCTGGAGAAAATACCCAAAGGAATCTTCGAAAAGAACTTCTGGGAATACCCAAAAGGATCTCCTGCGGGATTCCCTAAGTGGTTACATTTTACAGAATTCCCAAAAAGGTATCCTGGAGGAATCTCCAAAGGAAATTCCTGGCGGAAACCTCAAAACGAGTCCCCGTCGGAATCACCATGAGAAATTCCTGGTGTAATCTTCAAAAGGAGCTTCTATGGAATCCGCAAAAGGAACTCATTGCAACAAAGAATTTCTGGCGGAGTCTGCAAAGGAAATTCCTGACTGTATTTGTAAAGGGAAATTCTGGCGAAAGCCCCTGACAGAATCCCCGGCGAAGTCCCAGACGGATTTGGCTGGAGTTCCCCTATGTAATTCCCGGCGGAATCCTCAGATTGGATTCCCGATGGAATCCCAAGAAGGTATTACCAGAGGAATGCCAGGAATGAGTTCCCGATTCCTCATAAGGAGCTCTTAACGGAATCTCCAAAGGAAAACATGGCGGAATCGTCAGAGAGAATTCTTTGCCGAATCTCCAAAGGGAATTCCTGTTCTAAAGGGAAATCCTGTTAAAATCTCAAGACGGAATTCCTGACGGAGTCTCCAGACAGATCTCCTGGCGGAACCTTCAGAGAGAATTCTTTCCCGAATCTTCAGAGGGAATTTCTGTTGGAATTTACAGATGGAATTCCTGGCTGAACCTTCCGAGAGAATTTCAGATGGAATCTCAAGAGGGAGATCCCAGCGGGATCCTCCAAACAAAATCCCATGACAGAATTCCCGGAGGAATCTCGAGGAAATTCCAAGTCAAATCTCCAGAGGAAACTCTTGGCAGAATCTCTAGAGGGAATTTCCTGCGGAATCCCTAGTGGAAATATCTTACCAAAACCGAAGAGAAAATCCCAAAGGGAATTCCTATTAAAATCAGCTGAAATTGAGCTGAAAGGATTTTTGGCTGGATTACCAGGAAGAATTACAATAACATCCGTGAAACATCCAAATCTTTGACGTTTGTTTTGCTACTTTTCAAAAATGGGTTACCTTGATTTTCCATCCAAGCATGCAACATTTGAATTAATCACGCGCAACAAAAAAATGACAGTGCAACTCATCAAAATTACTCACCAAAGACGTTTGGTGATTTTACCAACACAGCTCCGGTTATCTGGCTGGTGGGACATGGGAGCTTAAGCTTCAACTGTTAATGCAATCAGAGGCTACTCAGACTTAGACGAGTTTAGGTTAGTTTGGCTAGAACTGCCATTATCGAAGGAACATGACGAGATAATATAACATTATATGGTTTATCTAATGTAAAACAATACAACATAACAAAAGAGAACCATTCCAAAACCATGATTAAATTTATAACCAGTAGTGAAATTACAGTTAAAAACAATATATTTACGATACATTTTATTGTTTGAAACCATACGTGTACCATACAATGTACGGTATATTAAAGCCCACGTATCAGTATTTCGAACAATTCATTTACAATAAAATGTATGGTTTTGTAAAAAAATATATATGGAGAAAAATATTTTTTTATATTGTTACGATACTTAACAACCCGTATAGTATATTGTAAAAATCTCATTTACAATTCACTGTATGGTGTCTAACATTACATCTTATTGTTTTTGTATTTTTTATTTTTACAGTGGTGTTTATTGTAACAATATGGTTTTAAATAGTACTGTTACAATACAACATTCGGTTTTTCTACTGTATTTTTTATTCGGGTAGTGTTATTCAGAGAATCAGTCAACAAATTTCCGGGAGTTTTGCTAAAAAGCCATACAGCGAAATAGTTCTGGCTCCCAAAAATTCTTGTATAAATTACAGTATACCTACATGCAATATGATTTTGATTGTTTTGCTGTAAAGTTCCACAATTTTAGTTTCGGTATTTTATGTTTTAGGTTGATATCGTTTTTGTTTTTAATGCTATCGAATATACCTACAGTAGGCCTGTCCACCTTTTCAAAAATGTTCTCTGATTCTTAAGTCCACCCCCATATTTTGATTGGCATTCTAAAAGAAGTAACTGGTCAAAATTTCAGCCAAATCCATTGAACTTAAGGGGTGCATCAAATCAATTTTGAGTTTAACGACTATTTTTGAACTTCAAAAAATCATAACTACACTAAAACTTGTCAAAACTTAATTCTTTTGGCAGAAATTAAAAACTATACTTGTTTGCTACAACTTCTCCGAACAACGTGTGCCAATAAAATTGAAGAAAACATGTGTAATTATCACATTTGTAATCGAAAAAACCTTAAAAAGTTGATTTTTTGATAGATTTTGTTCTGGAACACCCTAATATACGTAATAAGTTTGATATTTTAAAACGGCATCATATTCTCTCATGTTTTTTGGTTATTTGCTTCTTTGACACTAATGCTGTAGGAGTTGAGCAAAAATTACTAAAATTCGTGAAAGGCAAATGTGGCCTAAAAACTAGCTTTTTGGAGGCAACCACGCTGTGGCGCGAAATTGTACTGAACGAAGTAGCTTTACTTCCTTGTAGTTTGCCTTGGCTACCTCCTACCACGGGTGATAACAAACAAGCGTGATGACAGGTGTTGGCTGTCATATCAGTGCTGACGCGATGCCACTTTTTGCGCGCCAAAGCGTGATTGCACCCGAAAAGCTAGTTTTTAGTCCACATTTGGCTTTCACGAATTTTAGTAATTTTTGCTCAACTCCTACAGCATTGGTGTCAAAGAAGCAAATAACCAAAAAACATTGGAGAATACGATGCCGTTTTGAAAAATCAAACTTATTACGTATATTACGTGTTCCAGAACAAAATCTATCAAAAAATCAACTTTTTAAGGTTTTTCTGATAACAAATGTGATAATTACACATGTTTTCTTCAATTTTTTTGGCACACGTTGTTCGGAGAAGTTGTAGCAAACAAGTATAGCTTTCAATTTCTGCCGAAAGAATTAAGTTTTGACAAGTTTTAGTATAGTTATGATTTTTTGAAATTCAAAAATAGTCGAAAAACACAGAATTGATTTGATGCACCTCTTAAGTTCAATGGATTTGGCTGAAATTTTGACCAGTTACTTCTTTTAGGATGCCAATCAAAATATGGGGGTAGATTAGAGAATCAGAGAACATTTTTGAAAAGGTGGACAGGCCTAACCTACAGGTTACTTACGAGATTCTGTACCACGGCTGGCCATTATCTTAAAAACGTAACTTGGTTATTTGTCAAATTCTCTGCCTCTAGTAAGACATGTTTAGAACATCAATAATTTTCCAGCATTGGCATCAGTATTAAAGATATGAATCTTGAAAAAAAAATCATGACCATTTTTCGAGGAATTTTCCAGGAATTTTTTGACATCGATCAAAATAATACTTTATTAAAAATTTTACAAACATTATTTAGCATGTTTTCATTATTTAGCATCTTTACAAGATTACTTTATGGGCACCATAAGAAGTTTTTCCATAAAATTAACCCTAATATCCTTCGGATATTTTATTAAACATCAGAAAGGATTTTTTAAAAATCAACACCAAACAAAATATTTTACACTTTGCATTCAGAATTGTGATCGCTCGGAAGTTCTCGCACTCCAACTTGTCACCTTTCATGTAGATGGGGCAAATGACCCCTTCCTTCCACTCTTCCGGTAGCTGTTCGATCTCCCAGATCCGGACTATTAGCTAGTGCAGGCAGGTGGCCAACTTTTCAGGGCCCATCTTGTTGAGTTCAGCTCCTTACCAGCTGACTTATTGTTTTTGAGCTACTGGATAGCTTCCTTAACCCTCGAGCGATCGCGCTCTTGTAGTTTGTATAACACGTTGAAAAAATCTCGCCTTTTGTACTCAGCATTAGCGTGGTGGTGGGGGTGGCCAACCGCGCGACTGCCGGAAGGTTAACTTCCCTCAACGTTGATGTTGGCTCGTTATTGCTCGCTGCTGTAGTGACAGTCGTTTCTCCGGCTGCCTTGATCCTCCACTTCTGTGCTCTCCGCATCATTCAGGTGTTCGTCGTAGTGCTGCTTCCACCTTTCAATCACCTCACGTCCATCAGTCAAGATGTTCCCGTCCACATTCCTGCATAATTCGGTTCGCGGCACAAAGCCTTTGCAGGATGCGTTGAGCTTCTGGTAGAGCTTCCGTGTTTGAACACAGCAGTTCCATTTGTTCGTATTCCGCTTCTTCCAGACGGCGGCGTTTCTTCTCCTGGAAGAGACGGGTCTGCTATTTCCGCGTTCTTTTATATCACTACACGTTCTGCCAGGTCCCGTGCTGCAGCATAACCTCCCTCGCTGCGTTCTTCTCTTCAAAAATCTCTACACTCATCCTCGAAGCAACCGTTTTTTTTCGGCTTCGTTCCACATACCCAACGTTGGTCTCAGCTGCATTTCTGATGACTGCTTTTTATCGTACTAGTAGTCCTCTAGAAAGGCTTCATTGAGCTCCTCCCCGTCCGGCAACGTTGCCTCGGAATTCTGCGCGTATGCGAAGGCGACATCCGGTTGCTTCAGTCGCTCTAGGTTACACTGAAGTGGCCGCCGGTACCGTACGTCGTTAATCACGGAGAGTTCATGGCGCATTTTTTCCATCTTCAGGTAGTAGCCAGAGTCGATGTTAGCGCCACAATAGGTCCTGACGTCGATAATGTCGGAGAAGTTGCGTGCGCTAATCAGGATGTGATCGATTTGGGATTCCTTCTGCTGTGGTGATCTCCTCCAGGTGTAACGATAAAGGAGACTGTGCTGGAAATAGGTGCTATGTATAGTCATGTTCTTAGAGGCGGCGATATCAATTGATCGTAGGCCGTTTTCGTTCGTCTGCTGGTGGGCGCAGAACTTTTCCATCGTCGGTCTAAATTCCTCCTCCTGGTTTACCTGAGCGTTTAGGTCTACTAAGATGATCTTGACGTCGTGGCTTGGGCAGCGGTCGTACTCGCGTTCGAACTGCGTGTAAAATGCATCTTTGTCATCATCAGTGCTTTCGTAATCAAGAATCGATCCTTGATCTTCAACTTGCACTTTCTTTCGTCGATCGGGCACCAACCGATCACGCGCCTCTGCATATCCTCAGCTCACGTATGCTACCGTAGCTCTGGTAGATAGTATGATTACGTGATTCCTTCTTGACGTTCGCACCATGGATCCTGTCCGACACACCTCTTGCAGCGCTACAATGCCGAACCCGTGGTCCTTCATAAAGTCGGCGAGTATGCGGGTGCTTCCAACGCAGTTGAGAGATCGGCAATTCCACGTACCGAATTTCCAACCCCAAATCCCTTCTGTTCGCTGAAGTCGTTGCCGTTAGTCTCGGTTCGTATTACAGTAGACGTTCGGTCGATGCAAACGGTTTAACTGCAATGTTTTTAACTGCAAGTCCGATAACTGCAAAAAATGTAACTGTCAAAATGGTGCGCTGGGTTAGTCCAAATGAACAGTAGCATGATTTTTACGTTCATTCAACGTCAATTGATGGGTTGTTGACGTCTGTCAGACGTTGCAGCTATCGAAAGTTTACTGTATTATGTTGCTTATTTTTCGCTACAATGTTTGATACGGCTGGCTCGTAGTGCCGGACACCAACGGTCTACTTTCCGGAGGACCATAGAGCACAGTAACTGTTGAGCTTTAAGTCCTTCCCTAGCTCTCGATCGTCTATCAACCCCTAATATGGGGATCATCGATCCTCCTAGAGTACAGACGCTAAAGTTTTCAGAAGCAAACCCCCTTTCCATGTCAGTCTACGACCAAAGTTACCACTAGGGTTGGTTACCCGATCTTCCTAATCTTGCTCACAGTCCGGCCGGTACCATGTGAAGGTAGGGATAGAAGAAGTTTCTGGGCTGAGGCTAATGGATCTCAATGGGATCTGAATTGTGTAACATACCCAGCTTTTACCGTGCCAGGAACAGAGCCATCATCTCAGCTATCAGCTGGGACCTTTTCCCTTAACAATTTTTCGTTAGTAAATCTGTTTGTAGCTAAGCCAAAGGAAGTCTAGAAAATTTCCAATAGAGAAATTTTTGGATCGATCGGAAATCGAACCCTAACATCTTCAGCGTTATACGCTCGCGTTTATTGCTTCGGGTATAAGAACTAAGTGTTCTAGATCGTTTTAAATCTTCCTGAAGTATTGGCCTTTAAATCTACATAACAAATGAACATTTATTTATAATAACGACATATACCCACGAAGATTCACCACAAAGAATAGACACCCAGTTCAGTTTAAAAACCGAGCTCAAAGCTGTCTAAAGAATTGAATGGTCATTTGAAACGGCAACACAAGTAGCAACATCGTGGCGTCACTGCTATCCTGAAGTTCCCATGACGTTGTCAGCTGATGTATGCAGCGCTAGTGTTACCAATGCTAAAACAGTTGAACTTCCACACAGCTATCGTGAAAATGTTGTTCTAGCTTGGATGTATGTTCTAGATCATGCCACGCAGTTTAGGCCTTTAAATCTACTGACACAACCCGTTGATCGATCAAACAGATTCAAGAGTTTCATCGGGGATTGATAGATAGTGATCAACGGACATCTTCGATTGTTCAATATCAGCCTTCAGATCTACAGGCAAAGCTAGTGGACATGTTCTATGAAAACAGAGGTTAAATGAATAGAGCTACAAGCTCTTTGCAAATTTCAGATCTACAGGCATAACTTATGTTCTTGGAAAATCTTATGTGCACACGAGCTATGATGTAACGAGCATTTTATCAGCGATTGAATTAAAACCCGAGCAGGAACGAATAACTGACACATAGCTGCAGCATATCAAAGTTAGGTATCATACCAAGACAAGGTATTGGTCGGTTACCCAGGTATTGAAAATAACTTTTGGTATTTTGTAGGTATTGATAAAATACCTCAACGAGTTATTGGTTTGCTATTGAGGACTGCTTGAGGTATCATTCAGTAATGAAAACATCACTTTTTGCACTGAAAAATCGCCGATTTTTTTTTAGGTATTACCATACCTGACGTCATTATTCACGTGGTATGCTCAGAATACACACCAGTTATTATTTTAGGTATTTTACCTCTTATGCAGGTCTTCTTAATACCTCATTCAGGTTGTAAATATTCGGTTTCTCATACTTGAGTTTGGTATTCTTCAGCTATTTTCTCCTGTTCGGCTGCACCCTTATACAACCAAAACCACTGAGCTTTGATTTGTAAAGTCTCTACAATCTTAAGATTGAGTATACAACATGGAAAGATGAATGAATATCTTTTGAGTCATTTAGAGTAGTCAGACAGGTTGTGACTTAAAAATTTTGTTCTACCGAGCTATATCAGCATATCATACTTTATCCTCATTTCCTTTCTTTCCAGCATCGTCAGCATTTGGTGGTACTGCTGGTGGAGGATACGCAGGATACGGATTTTATGGCGGAGAATCAGGTGCATTTGGAACCCGATCACTCAGCGGTGGCGGTGGATCACCATTCGGGTCTGGATCGTTTTATAACCCAGGCTTGATCAACGGTGCTGCATCCTACGGAGGCCCTCTTGGGGGTGGTGCATTTTCAGGAAGTGGAACTCTAGGTGGCAATGGTGGCTCCTCGGGAGGAGGTGTACTAGGGAATGGTGGAGGATCGCTTGCAGGTAGATTTGCAGGAGATGGATCTTTTGGGGGTGGGTCGCAAGGTGGAGGAACCTTCGGAGCTACTGGGGGTAATCCCTTTGCTAGTGGTTCTATCGGAGGCCGATCAAATTCAGGAGCAGGATACATAGGAGGGCCAAACGGCAATGATCTGGGACCTGGATCGCTACACAGTAGATCACCTATTGGGGGATCGCTTGGTACAGGGGTTCTTGACGGAAGATTAGGCACGAGCTCATCAACAGGCAATAACGCAGCTCCATTTGGAACTAATGCATTTGGTGGAAACCCCCAACAAAGTTTCGGGTCAAGTCCATATGGAGGATCTCCTCGTTATGCTACAAATCCTGCGTTTAGTAGGGCGTTCAGTTACCCTCAAGTACCTTCAACATTCGGTTATTCTACACCTCGATCATTTAATACGCCCGCTACTAACCGCTACCCCAGCCCAACAAATAGTGGTAATGCAATCGGGCCAAATACTGGATTTCGGTCGAACGGTGGAGGCCTTGCCACACAAAGCCCAACTGCAGGACACCGTCAAAACCCTCAAAGCGATGGTACCTACGACTTCGCCTACCGAACTCCGGATTCCACCCGGCAAGAATCATCCGATGGCAACGGAAACGTACAAGGTTCCTATTCTTTCCGCAATGCAAACGGCAATCATGACCTATCTTTTGTTGCAGGATCAAATACGGGATTTCAACCTACGGGTGGTAGCCTAGCAGTTCCGAATGGTCTCGGACAAGGCAGGGCTGGCTCGGCCGTATTGCCAATTGCTGCGAGCGCTGTTCGAAACAATGGTAGTCCGTCGGTGCAGGGAAACACACTAGCAGCGAGAACTGGCCAAGCTGGTAACGGTTTTGGAAATGGCTCGGGTCAGGGTTCTGGAATTGGCCAAAGCGTTACCGGCGGTTCGCAAGGCGGAATAGGAGATGGTAGCCTAGGCGGTTCAACAACAAATCGTGGAAATGGAATATCAAATGCCAGATCCGGTAGCAATGGTCAATCCAGAGGAGGTAATTCGGGTGCCAATTCAGGGTTGACCGATGGGAGTTTAGCATCTGAGAGTGGTTCGAGCTTGAATCGTGGGTTCGGTGGTAACGGAGGCGGCTCCTCGTCAAATACAAACGGCCAATTTGGAGGGGTCAATGCAGGTGGAACTTACGGGACGGATGCAGGTCTAGTATCATCAAGAGGCAGTGGTTCAATCTCAAATGGATTGGCCAATAACGGGTTTGGTGGTAATGGAGGTGGATCTTCGTCCAATGCCTTTGGTCAATCTGGAGGAGATGGGGGGAGATTAGGATCAACGAATCCAGGTTTATCGTCTAACGGTGGCTCATCGTTTAATCGCATTTCAGGTGGTACCGATAGATCAGGAACGGATAGTAATTCAGGGTCGTCGTCTAACAGTGGTTCAGCATTTAATGGGGGAAATGGATCAGCTGGTTCAGGATTTGCTAGTAATGGGGGTGGTACCTTTTCAAGTTTGTACGATCCATCTGGAGCAGGTAGTTCAGGTGGAGGTTCAAGTTTTGGTACCCAGTCAACAGATGGTAATCTAGGGTTATCATCTAGCAGTGGATCATCGCTCAATAGAGGAAATGCCGGGTTTGGTGGTAATACAGGTAGCCAATCTGTTGGGGGCAGCTCAGGTTACGGATCAATAGATGGCAATTCAGGACTATCATCTAGCAACAGTTCATCGTTCAATCGAGGAAGTAGGTTAGCAAACGTAGGTTCCGATGGGCAATATTCGTATCCTAGTGGTGGACGGCAACAGAGTCTAAATTATCGGGCAAGACCAGGGACTGGCTTTGAAGCGACAGGAGGAAATGTAGCTTCGAAAACCGTCATACCTAAATAATACATTTATGATTCGATCCCATCACCATATGACTTTATTTGAACCAATAAATCCTAATGATTAGTTCCGCAAGCGTTTAATTATTTTGTTATCAAAGCTTCGAAGGCACATAAAGAGCGACTACAGAATTCTTGGTGAGCGTTATTTCTGCATCACCATTTGCATCCACTTTGATAGTCGTTCCAGTACAAGTTCCTTGAGAAACTTCTCCGGATATGATATCGCAATACTGACCCTGTGGAAGACATGTATGGTACACTTGCGTTATCGTGTCCTCGGAATTGTTGAAAACGATGAAACCCTTCTCTCCTCGGCAAAAAGCAAACGTGTATTTTGTTGACTGGATGTGATCCAACGGGGAATCGGCAACGAAGTTCTTGAACTGAATCATTCTCTTGATCTCTGGCCAGCGATGTTCACATACCCAACCGTTGTTACATGAGCCATTTGCTGGAAATCCAGGCGATAGTATAATCTGTACATCTGAATCTTGCGGAGGACCTTGATCAGAGTTCGAGAAATCATATGAACTCATAACTCTCGCTATGCCGTAGTCAGTAGCAAGCGTGAAAGCCACAGCCTGAATGTACTGCGGTTTGGTCTTATAGTTCAGGATAGAATCACCTCCAGCTCCATGACCTCGTTGATTGTCGTGGTTGTCTACAAACACAAGGGCCTGACTGGACGGAAGAAGTGCTCCAGATGAACCATTCTTTGTAAGTATTTCAAGGGCGTTTGCATCGACAGTACCCCGGAAAACACCTCCAACAACTATGCACCAGTTGAACTCCGTTACAACTCCGAGGTCGGTATATTCGCTTCTGAAATGCATAGATGTATTACACAATAATTTTCCTATATCTCACTGCAACTACTTACGCGGAAACTGCTTCACCGCCAAGGTCGATTACTTCTTGATAGATAAATGGCCTTGCACCAGGTGGAAATAGGAACATTGGGTTAACTGCGTTAAGTCTATCGTAGATGACTTTTAGATCTTCCGGCCGCATGTGTTTGCAAGCGTCCATCCTAAACCCGGCTACACCGAGATCAAGCAGATGGTTCAAATACCCGATAATCTGCTCACGAACAAAGCTATTCGATTGGTCCAGATCCGGAAGGGAAACTAGCTCACAGTTCCGAACATTGGTCGCGTTGTTGTAGTTGTTAATCTGACAATCCGCGTGGAAATGGGACCTGTTGAACGGTACACTCGGATAGTCCCTAGCCAATGGATCACACGTTGACCCAGCAGTGCCATACAGTGGTGATGAAGCCCCTGGAGCAGCCATATGATTAACCACAACGTCTACGTAGACTCGAACGCCTGCCTTCATACACCGCTTTACCATATCCGAGAACTGTTTCTCGTTGCCAGATCGTGATTTGATTTCGAAAGAAACCGGCTGATATCTTTCCCACCATGAACGTGAAGGCGATATCAGGTACTCGTTGATCGGCGACACCTGGACACCACCATACCCGTTAGGACCCAACACTTTCTCGCATTCTTCAGCAATATCGTCAAATCTCCACTCGAACAGGTGAACGATTCCCGAATGTCCAGGGAAGAAGAACGGTTGGTTTCGTAGAGTAGTGTTGAGGCTTTGATCCCTGATCAAATTGGGTAGACTTTGAGCGATACTCTTCATGGCAGAAGTTATGTTCGAAACTCTTTCAGTCATAGAATTGATTCTATGTTGAATTTCATTCTTGATGTCATTGGATATGTTCTTCCAGACTCCTGAATTGGCAGCGGATCTCGTGAAATTTGCAATGTCGTTGATTACGCGTGATACGTCAGGCAAATATCGGTTCACCTGATTGAATATCTGACCAGGATCGTTGCCGCCTTGCTTAGTCATATTGCTCAAAGAGTTTACAATCGAATTGAACACATCACTTGCGTTTCCAAAATTAGGTAGACCTGGAATACTTGGTATTCCTGGTATCTTGGGTATCTCCGGTACTCTCGGTATCTGCGGTATACCAGGCACGCGTGGTAGCCCCGACAACCCCGGTATGCGATTTAGCACTTCGTTTATCGCATTTCTACCGGCTCCACTGCCGTTATCATTCCCGTTCGTATTACTATTGTGATTTTCATTGGTGTTCGTGTTGGAATTTGTCGAACCACTTGAACTGGACGGTCTTGCGAATCGCGAAAACGCCGTTAGAGGATTCGGAAGCTGCGGTAATCTCGGCAGGCTCTGTTGCACAGTGTTCGCCACATCTCGAAATCTTGATGCAATATTCGATATGCGATCTACTGGATTTGCAGGCGTAAACGAAGCGTTGAACAGGGGGTTCGACAGCG
Organism: Aedes albopictus; assembly: GCF_035046485.1. Classification (NCBI taxonomy): domain Eukaryota; kingdom Metazoa; phylum Arthropoda; class Insecta; order Diptera; family Culicidae; genus Aedes; species Aedes albopictus. The sequence continues at coordinate 427,565,906 of NC_085137.1, forward strand.
AAAAGCCCCCAAATCCACTTGGACCGAAGCCAAAGCTCGGCAGTTGGGCATTGGTCACCACTAGAGTACTGCACAGAATCACCAAAAACCTCTTCATTACGATGACTGAGTGGGAGTAGTAATTCCCGAAGACTAATGAAAATGTTGAATCATTGTGGTCTTTTATAACAGACGTTGTTTTTACAAATATGTTTTACGTAGATTGGGAATTATGGAAATTCGGTATTGCGATAGATTAAATAACCATATACAGGGGATGGCCAAAATGTTTGGGATAGGCAACTTTTTTTTGTCTCACTTAAAAGTTCAACATGCTATAACTTTTCATAGAGTGCATCAAAAAATCTCAAATTTTGACTGTTTGTCAACCTATTATATGTGCATCATTGGTACAAATTTGGGCTCGATTGATTAATTTTTCGCGAAGTTAGAACCGTTCGGGTAAAACACCTTTTTTTAGACAACTCATTTTTGAGCTGTCATATCTCGGAACCCAGTGAACCGAATTGAATGAAATTTTGAACGTACACTAACAATGTGTAAATGCTTCACAACCCATTAAAATAAAGGTATTTTTTAAACGTTGAAAAAAGTTATCATGCATTGATACTTTTTGGATTTTTCTCGAAAAAGTGTATTTTTTTTACATCAATGTCAATAAATTTTAGTGTTGATATCCAAAGATTTTCCACTTCTGTTCTCAAATTATCTCTAATCGAATATATTAGAGCCTATTTAGATTGAAGGAAGAACACATTTAATAATTATTGTGTGGTATTGTAAATATTACTTATTTTTCTCTATATGGGTAAAAAATTCAACCCGGTATAGCTTAATTCGCCGTGAGAAAATATTACATTTTATAACGTCGTATTAAGTATCAATATATTGTTGATAAACGTTAAAAAATTCATTCAATTCGGCTCACTGGTTTCCGAGATATGACAGCTCACAAAATAGTTGTCTGAAAAATAGTGTTTTATCCGAACGGTTCTTACTTCGCGAAAAATTAATCAATCGAGCCCAAATTTGTACCAATGATGCACATATAATAGGTTGACAAACAGTCAAAATTTGAGATTTTTTGATGCACTCTATGAAAAGTTACAGCATGTTGAATTTTTTTGTGGGATAAAAAAAGTTGAATATCCCAAACATTTTGGCCATCCCCTGTATCAGTTGTCTTCTATAAATATTTTGTTGCTGAACTTTTTGCATTTATTAACTGATCAACTGTGTAACCAAACAGACCGAATGATAATTAACTGAAACGTGAGTTTGTTCTTGTCGTTCATATCGTAAGGGTATATGCTCGAGCAAAATGATGGTTTTCCCTGAATATTTCGCAAAAAAAAAAAACATTCTTGCTATACAAGTGTGGAACAAATCATTTTTAGGCAATAAATCAAGCAATCAGCCAAACAATACATAAATTAATAATTAAATAAGTCAATAAATAAATAAATCAATAAATAAATTGAATAAAAATAAATCAATAAATAAAAATAAATAAATAAATAAATCAACAAATAAATAAAAATAAATAAACAAATTAATAAATAAAGAAAAGAACTTTTTTAATAAATAACCTTTTTAACTAGTTTTGTGCTTATTGGATTTCGCTCGGGATTTCGTCTGTTATGATACAGAACTTTTGGAGATGGCTTATCAGAGAATTAAAAACGAGTTGTTTAAATCTTTTCCGACGTTTCGATCTTTCGGTTGGGATCTTTTTCAAGGGTTGTAAGTTCCCAACCGGATTGAAAGGTCGGAAAAGATTTCAACAACTCGTTTTTAATTCCCATCAAGCCTGCTAAGCCATCTTCCAAAGCTCTTAAACTAGCTAATTTAATTAAGGCCCAATCATTCATTTCATTTATTCAGTATACATCAAATTCAAGATGAAACTGAATCAACAATATTTCTCCATAATACACGATTCGTGGCTGCCGCTCTCCATCCTCGGTTGCGCCCGATGCTCGCCAAGTCACGCTGCACCTGGTCCACCCATCGTGCTCTCTGCGCTCCACGCCTTCTTGTGCCAACCGGATCAGTTACAAACACCAGCTTCGCAGGGTTGTTGTCCGGCATTCTTGCAACATGCCCTGCCCACCGTATCCTTCCGGCTTTGGCCATCTTCTGGATGCTGGGTTCGCCGTAAAGTGCAGCGAGCTCGTGGTTCATCCTTCTCCGCCACACACCGTTCTCCTGTACGCCGCCGAAGATCGTCCTTAGCACGCGTCGCTCGAAAACTCCGAGTGCTTGCAGGTCCTCCTCGAGCATGGTCCATGTCTCGTGCCCGTAGAGGATTACCGGTCTTATTTGTTGGAGGCTAGTCCACCATAGCCACGCGGGCCAAAGCGAGGCTAGCTCCGTCGATGCCTGTTTCTTAATTACAATGAAAAAAGAACGCTAGACATCTTCCATCAAACTAGACGGCTGCCGACTGATACCTCAGCGTTTTGTACATGGCGCATTTGGTGCGTGGGTGAATCTTTTTCGACCGCAGTTTCTTCTGGAGCCCGTAGTAGGCCCGACTTCCGCTGATAATGCGCCTCCGAATTTCACGGCTCACGTTGTTGTCAGCCGTCAGTAAGGATCCGAGGTAGACGAATTTCTCCACCACCTCGAAAGTATCCCTGTCTATCGTAACATTATTACCCAGACGGATCCGGTCGTTTTCGGTTCCGCCTACCAGCATGTACTTTGTTTTTGGGGCATTCACCACCCCCGAATAAAAAATACAGTAGAAAAACCGAATGTTGTATTGTAACAGTACTATTTAAAACCATATTGTTACAATAAACACCACTGTAAAAAAAAAAAAAATACAAAAACAATAAGATGTAATGTTAGACACCATACAGTGAATTGTAAATGAGATTTTTACAATATACTATACGGGTTGTTAAGTATCGTAACAATATAAAAAAATATTTTTCTCCATATATATTTTTTTACAAAACCATACATTTTATTGTAAATGAATTGTTCGAAATACTGATACGTGGGCTTTAATATACCGTACATTGTATGGTACACGTATGGTTTCAAACAATAAAATGTATCGTAAATATATTGTTTTTAACTGTAATTTCACTACTGGTTATAAATTTAATCATGGTTTTGGAATGGTTCTCTTTTGTTATGTTGTATTGTTTTACATTAGATAAACCATATAATGTTATATTATCTCGTCATGTTCCTTCGATAATGGCAGTTCTAGCCAAACTAACCTAAACTCGTCTAAGTCTGAGTAGCCTCTGATTGCATTAACAGTTGAAGCTTAAGCTCCCATGTCCCACCAGCCAGATAACCGGGTTTTACAAACTAAGCATTATTTGTGGCAACATTTTGAGCGGCATGATGGAACTATGCCTAGCGCGCTAAGTGTTATTAGACCACTAATATAGTTGCATGAAGTGGGTGACGAGGTACATAAGTATCATTACAGCGTGCTTAACCATTATTGCAATATTGAGGCTCCAATTTGACTGAACTATGAAATGTGTACATAACAACTCATGAGAAAACTGTCAAGTTCGATTCAATTATAAGTTAGGTTAAAAAGCGAAGACGAACTTATTTCAGAAGTCGTTTCAGTGTCCAGTCCAGTCCTTATGTTAAAAATGTCAAAGATAAATCGCATTTAATTCGGTTGTTGTACAAGGCAATTTCACATGAGAGAAGAAGAGAAAGAATAGTGTTGAACTCATCCACTGATTTACGGTAATCTGGCCTGCGTCTTTCCGGGTTGACCTACATTCGTATTCCTCTCATCGCACTCTACATACCTAGCCCACCATATCTCTTGGATATGCAGTCCTTAGGACACCTGGTTTACCACTTTATTTAAACATTTTATTGACTTTAAATAGATGTTTCAACTTATTCACTTTTTTCTCTTTCATTTCCTTTGCAACAAAAATGTCACGGACATCAACAAAACAAAGCACGGAAAAAATCATAAAATGAATAAAAAATTAAAAATGCACGGAAAAAGATTGTTTCGGAATAGTGAATGGTTCAAACGTAAGAAAAACAGTATAATATATTGTTACATAAAGATCGGATGTAAATGTATAATAGCTACCAATGTGCAAAGCTTTTAGCAAACCATTCCATTACAATACACTATATTGTAGCTGGTACACTGTATGGTACAGGAATGGTTTTCACCAAATACCCTATGGTTAGTTTTTATCCGGGCAGTCCGACCTTTGCTGCTTCGCGTTTCAGGCGGGTGTACAGCTCTGCCACCGTTCGAAATGTTCTGGCAATAATGTCCATGTCGTCCGCAAAGCACACAAATTGTCCGGATTTTGTGAAAATCGTTCCCCGGCTGTTGAGCCCGGCTCGTCGCATCACACCTTCCAGAGCGATGTTGAAGAGTAGGCATGAGAGTCCATCACCTTGTCGCAGTCCCCGGCGAGATTCAAATGAACTGGATAGTTCACCCGAAACCCTTACGCAGTTTTGCACACCGTCCATCGTTGCTTTAATCAGTCTAGTCAGCTTCCCAGGAAAGCCGTTTCCGTTCATGATTCTCCATAGCTCTGCGCGGTCGATACTGTCGTATGCCGCTTTGAAGTCGATGAACAGGTGATGCGTTGGGACCTGGTATTCACGGCATTTCTGGAGGATTTGCCGTACGGTAAAGATCTGGTCCGTTGTCGACCGACCGTCGATGAAGCCGGCTTGATAACTTCCCACGAACTCATTTGTTTTAGGTGACAGACGACGGAAGATGATCTGGGATAGCACTTTGTAGGCAGCATTCAAAATAGTGATCGCCCTAAAGTTCTCACATTCCAAATGGTCGCCTTTCTTGTGAATCGGGCAGATTACCCCTTCCTTCCACTCCTCCGGTAGCTGTTCGGTTTCCCAGATCCTGACTATCAGCCGATGCAGACAGGTGGCCAACGTTTCTGGGCCCATCTTGATGAGTTCAGCTACGATACCATCCTTACCAGCTGCTATGTTGGTTTTGAGCTGGTGAATGGTATCCTTAACTTCCCTCAGCGTGGGAGTTGGTTCATTTCCGTCCTCCGCTGCACTGGCGTCGTCGTTTCTTCCGTTGCCGTGGGCTCCCGTGTCTACGTTCTCCACGCCGTTCAGGTGCTGATCGAAGTGCTGCTTCCACCTTTCGATCACCTCACGTCCGTCCGTCAAGAGGCCTCCGTCTTTATCCCTGCATATTTCGGCTCGCGGCACGAAGCCGTTGCGGGATGCGTTGAGCTTCTGATAGAACTTCCGTGTTTCTTGGGAACGGCACAGCAGTTCCATTTCTTCACACTCCGCTTCTTCCAGGCGGCGCTTTTTCTCCCGAAAGAGGCGGGTCTGCTGTTTCCGCTTCTGTTTATAACGTTCCACGTTCTGTCGAGTCCCTTGCTGCAGCATTACCGCCCTCGCTGCATTCTTCTCCTCCAAAACCGTTCTGCACTCTTCGTCGAACCATTCGTTCCGTCGATTCCGTTCCACGTACCCGATGGTGCTCTCGGTTGCGTTGTTGATGGCTAATTTCACTGTACTCCAGCAGTCCTCTAGAGGGGCCTCATCGAGCTCGCCCTCGTCTGGCAACGCGGCCTCGAGATTCTGCGCGTATTCTGAGGCGACATCCGGTTGCTTCAGTCGCTCTAGGTTGTACCGTGGCGGTCGCCGGTACCGTACATTGTTGATGACGGAGAGTTTTGGGCGCAGTTTGACCATCACCAGATAGTGGTCGGAGTCGATGTTGGCGCCACGATAGGTCCTGACGTCGATAATGTCGGAGAAGTGCCGTCCGTCAATCAGAACGTGGTCGATTTGAGATTCCGTCTGCTGTGGTGATCTCCAGGTGTAACGATAAGGGAGGCTGTGTTGGAAAAAGGTGCTACGTATGGCCATATTTTTGGAGGCGGCGAAATCAATGAGTCGTAGGCCGTTTTCGTTCGTGTGCCTGTGGGCACTGAACTTACCAATCGTCGGTCTGAATTCCTCCTCCTGGCCTACCTGAGCGTTCAAATCACCTATGATGATCTTGACGTCGTGGCTTGGGCAGCGATCGTACTCGCGTTCGACCTGCGCGTAAAATGCGTCCGGAGTGTGGGCTGTGCACGTTTATTATGCTGAAGTTGAAGAATCGGCCCTTGATCCTCAACCTGCACATTCTTTCGTCGATCGGCCACCAACCGATAACGCGCCTCTGTATATCACCCATCACGATGAAAGCTGTTCCCAGCTCGCGTGTGTTGCCGCAGCTCTGGTAGATGGTATGATTACCTCTAAACGTTCGCACCATGGATCCTGTCCAACACACCTCCTGCAGCGCTACGATGCCGAACCCGCCGTCCTTCAGTAGATCGACGAGTATGCGGGTGCTCCCAATGAAGTTGAGAGATCGGCAGTTCCACGTACCGAGTTCCCAATCGCAAGTCCTTTTTGTTCGCTGGGGTCGTTGCCGTTGGTCTCGGTTCGTATTATTCTGTTGCTGATTTTCCGTTACAATGGTTTTTTTTTACGGCTGGCTCGTAGGGCCTGACACCAACCCCCTACTTTCCGGAGGACCATAGTGCACAGTTGAGCTTAGAGTCCTTCCCTGGAACTCGGACATAGATCAGCCGCCCCTAACATGGGGATCAGACGCTGTTGTAAGCCGCTCCTCCTGGAGAACAGACGCTCAGGTTTGCCGAAGCAAACCCCCCCCTTCCCTGTCAGCCTACGACCAAAGTTCCCACCGGGGTTGGTTACCCGATCTTCCCTAAGGTTGCTCATAGTTTCCGGCCGGTACCGCGTGGAGGTAGGGATAGGAGTTGCTGGGCAGAGGCTAGTGGATCACAATGGGATCTGAATTGCGCAGCATACCCAGCCTTTACCGTGCCCAATCATGTATAACGCAAATAGATGAATAAAAAAATAGATGAAAAAATAAATAAATAGATAAACAAATAAATAAATATGTGAATCAATAAATACATAAATCACTCAATCAATGAATAACTAAACCACACAGCTTGTCATATGTAAATATTTGCGTTTGACGTTTCACAAGCTTTTGCAGCTAGATGAAGTTAGGTAAGGTTTCTTGTAGCACAATTGTAAAGCCTTATCTGGCATAAAACGGGCATTTTGCTTGCTATTTATAGCAGTGTACCTAGTGTGGTAGCGCGCAAGTAACATTTTAGTCAAATAGACTAGAGAGGTTCTTGTAACCATCATAAACCAAAGTAAAAGGTATTAGCACATTTAATTTCGATGTGTACATCAACATCAAGTTTTAATGTACTTTTGTCGTTTAACATTAGAATACATTACGATTTAGATGTGTTTATTAGCGTGGGACACAAAAAGATATATTACTCCACCTGTACACTTTTTGAGTTCCATTTTGGCCCCATATCAACTGTGCAAAATTTCAGCTCGATCGGAGAAACTATATTTTAGCGCCAGCCATTTTACGTTTTCATACGATTTAGTATGGGGAAAATCACTTTTTCAAAGAAAAATCGCCACAGGATGCCCCTTAACCAGTGGAGCCTCGTAGCCGTGCGGTTAGGGTCACCATGCTTATAATCGCACCATGCTATGAGGTGAGAGTTCGATTCCCGCTTCGGGCGTTGAAACTTTTCGTGAGAAAAGTTTCTTCCCCGTTTCCATTGGTGCATGCTCCGTTGTCCGTTGTCTAATGTTAAGTTTAAAACAGGCTGTACAGCTGAAAGCTGAAGACGCTGTCTGTGTCTTTTAAACCCCTAAAATAAATCGATGAATGAGTTCTGTTGGAAATTTCACGAGGAATCAACCTTCCGAAGGCCGCAAGCGATCTAAGGCATGCAGAAAAAGTTATTGATTGAAAACCGAATGACATGCAAACGCAGTTTAACATGTAAGGAATAACAATAAATAATAAAATCTCGTCATTTTATCGAGCGGATGAGGCAACTTTTTCCATGAACGTCGCATCGGTTTGCTTGTCTTCGGAGGTCTGAGTCCAAGTGAAGTTTTCTACAGAAATCATTCATCGACTTATTTCTAGGGATCTAGGGTTGACTCCTAGCGATTTTTCTTTGCAAGAGTAAAATTTCCCCATAGTAAATTGTACGAAAATCTAAGAATGGCGGGCGCTAAAATATATCTAGATTGAGTTTAAATAAGGGCGAAAGTAACATGAGAGAGTTCTCTTCATCGACTCTCTCTTTTGCAAATTAAAGTGACAAGATGCAAATTCAAGAGAACTTTTTTACACTTAGACGCTAGATTATTTAGTTTTTCCGATCGATCTGAAATTATGCACAGTTGATATGGGTCCAAATTGGAACTCAAAAAGTATACAGGAGCTTGAGTTTTTCCATTTTTTATATTTACCCATATAAACCGTGTACCAGGCTTGTTCATGCAAGGTAACATAATGTATACGTCAGGAAATCAAATGTTTTATGATGTCAAGAGTATTGTCCAGAACCTAGTTGTGGATTATTACTTCGAAATGATTAAAATAATTTAAAAAGTTAAATCTGCTGTAAAAATTGGGAAATTCGCATTAGCTGGCACGATCGGGTTGTCGCGTCGGTGGAATAGCGAAAAATAAGGCAGACCTGCTTCGAAACACTTCTAGAGATGGTTAATCCCAAGCTTGGTCCCAAGTAACCACAGTGCTGAAGCCTTATTGCATGGAGATAAACGGTGTATTTAGAGCAATCATTACGTTACATGCAAACTTGAAGTGGAAATGGGCAATAAAATAGAATAAAATTGAAATTATACTGGTATAATCTTATTTCAGTCGCATAACTGCCTAATTCCCTTTTAAATCAACCTTAAATCAGTAACAAATATTGAAAACGACGTATAATCAATGGTGTAGCATGCATTATACGTCGTTTTCAAAATTTGTTACTGAAATGTTCATGCAAAGTTCATTGCTCTAAATACACCGTATATCTGCATGCAATAATGCTCCAGCACCGTGCACCATGGCTACTTGGAGTGTTAAGAGGACAAAAAAAAGGATCTGTTCTAGAAGTCTAGGAGTCAAAACATGTGTGAAAGTTACCAGAACATGCAATATTACATGATTGCACTTGTCTTCCATTTGTGGTATAGAAAAGCGTCGCACACTTTTAAGGACAAACGTCTTGGAATCCCGCTTCAACAGTGCATCAAAACTTCAGACGCACAAATCTCAAGAAACAAGCTTCAAACAACAGTGTATTTGGGCTTGTTCACAAATGTCATAACGCTGGAGGGGGTGGGTGGGTGTACTTCATGGTGTTACATCTCGAACAAAAAAAAAATTCTTCCCATATAAACATTGTTACGAAGGGGTGGGTGGGTGTCAAAAAATGCCAATTTTGGCGTTATGACATTTGTGAATGAACCCTTTTATTCTGCTATTCTGCTATTCTGCTATTATCAACGCACCCCTTGGCTTTCGCCCATCTGCGTTGTCTTTTCACTAGGCAATACGTCTACCAATTGATGTTTATGGGCTTGCCGGACCAAGTCATGTAACTAAGCCAAACACCCCACGTACATCTGTTGGGTAGGCACCGTTGTCCCGCCCACTGGTCTTTTACAGCTAGTTGTAGGTGCATGTGTGCGTGTAAGTATTGGTGTATGTATGTTAGTCTTGGTGTATTGTAGGCGCCAACTCGTTCTAATCCACTCTGATTGCTAAATCTGGCAATCTATGAAATAGAATGAGTTAAGCGCCTGTACATAATAGTCAGTTAATCAAACAAGGAATATTAGTATTAAAGCGAAGATACAATGAAACAACGCCCCGAACCTCGAGAGCACAAACCCCAAGAACCAAATGACAGGCTGCGCGAACAGTCGATCGACTGGCCACCACCAGTGAATAATCAATCGAGCAAACTCTCCAGCACAAACCGCCATCAGCTCTCCCGACCTGCGCCCAACAAATCCGAGGCACAGCCCAGCCATAGCTTCACCTTAAAACGAAAATCTAGATTGCAGAGCACAATACTTCCCAAGTAACCACGCAGCTCGGGCCGCAAATCACGCACAACACGTCGCAAATAAGACAAATACTACCCCACTCGTACAACCGAAACCGATCTAGGGTAGAGAAGGGTCTCTTTCCACTTCAACCCGGACTCAACTGCACCCACAGGGTAGCGCACCCCACACACACTGCACTCATGCATCCATCAAGACCCGAGCCGCATGGTCACCTGGGTTGGTTCTATCTGCATGACCTCACCCAACCCGTAACGCAGAGTTTAAATCCCTCTCTTGCATTACAAAGTGTAGAGAATGAGATAGGCTGCAATAAGATTAATTTTTAGATTGATTTATTTGAAAACTTTAGTAGGCGATGATTTACAGGAGGAAAAGTTATTAGTTTTGTGACGGAACTTGCAGAAGACGGACGAAAAATGCACTGAATAAAAAATATAGATATGTAAAAAAACGTACTTTCTCTCACTGAAAAGCTCCTGATCTTCCATTCAACAATACCGCATTGGGTCACGACACAAAGCAGTCCCTCTTCCCAAAGTTTGTGCGTGGTATAAATTGAGATTATAAAGCTATAGAAATCGCCACCAACGCAACCGCCAACAATGAGCACTCAATGGTGTCGGCAGAATCAACGACGACCCCCTAAGTCCCGAACCCAATTATCCTACTCTACCCAAGTATAACCACAATGCTGAAACCGTACGCACTGCACGTACGAAGTACATACAGACCTACCCGCACCGCCTTAACAAACCACCTAGGCCGAACACAAGCGAAAAGCGGCGCCACCACTGTTGATTGTTGAACCACGACTATACCAGTAGTGCGCTGTACAGTAAATCTGGTTTGCTATACAGCCTCGTATACAGCGCACTACTTCCGACGTAATGTTTAATGCATAGGAAAGGCAGCGGAAGTCAATGAAGTTTTTTCGGAAATCAATTTAGTGCTAAACGCACAATATAATCGCAATTAAGCAATCGTAGATCGTGGTAGATCCATTCCCCGCTCCTACTCAGCCCCAACGATCCATAGCAATGCTTGTCAATATATGCACCCCACACACGCAACCCCCACACTGTTGTGTTGTAGTCACTTGAGTATCCCTGGGATTTTGATTACGATGGTCACGGATCACAGCCATCAAAACGTTCCACACTTTACCAGGGCTTGCGACCTGTAACCATGATGATTTCCGCTATGGGAAACCATGATGGCTAGCGGTGTTTACAAACAACAGTGTATTTTATTATTCCTTTATTGCTCACTTGTAATAAACTTAAAATAAGAAGATCGGGTGCGCTGGTTTTGTTTATGAAGAGATTTGAGCGCTCGAAATCGTGAGTAGGTGCCAAAATCGGCCTTGGTAGCGGCCATTTTGGGATTATAATAAGTCTGTCCTTAAGCTTTGCATGCGCATGCGTTGAATTTCCCATCACGTCCTTTTGCAATGTTTTGGGCCACAAATCCGAATCAGAAACATTTCACGATAAATAGCAGCCGTTCCTGAAGGGCGAACCCTGAAATCTTTCTGTTGCCATCAACGGATTTTCTCGCGCTCTCATTTCCAGGCCCAGTTCCAGGCAGTGTTGGCAGAGATTATTATAAATTTTATTTTTACTGCCAACATGTGGCGCGCACATCGTTTTTATGCGAGTTTGACGTTTGCCCCAATGTTTGCCAACTACCGGCACTTAGGGTCCCGCATAAACGATAACCATAAGATTTGCTTAACCACCCATTCGGGATACAGTTCGAACAGTATGCGGTATTGTTGAACCGTCTACATTACGGTCCGTTTATTGTGTTGGATTATTAGGGGTGCAATTACACTCTTTGCCCAGATGCCAAATATTTGACCACTTTTAACAGATAAATTTTGGCAGGTTGTTTGGCTCTGTTTGTCCCTATAGGCCTTTTTAGCTGACAGGTCCGTGTATGCCACTGTTTACAACCGCCGAACAAAGGCGCAAACGCTAAACTGTCATTTTCATAGGAGAAATGTCAAAGGCCCGAAAAATCAGCTGATTTAAGACGTCAAATGAAAAGGCCCATTCGTTTTTCGAGAGTGACAAATATTTTTGTTTGCCAGGTACACCTTGGTCAAAATGTAACTGTCAAAAGTGGTCAAATATTTGGCATTGGTCAAAGAGTGTCATACTAGCTTTAGTTGATGGTTGGCGAAACTCAGTCCTCTTAGCATGGTGGTTTCTGCTTTTAGTAGTGTTGCGTGTACGTACACGCTGCATTACACGAACACCACTTGAGTTACTGGTTGAAAATAGTAAACAAAGATCAGCTGTTCCGAGCAAAATCAAATGGGCATATTTTCAACCAGTAGATTTGCATTAGTGTTCGTGACACCGCGCTGCGACACCACTACACACTTAAATTCAGAAATTGATCTCGGTAAACGGTTTACCGAGAATCCAACAGCTGATATCTCGGTAAAATATTTACTGATTCTCGGTAAAATTTTTACCGAGATTTCGGTAAACCATTACCGAGTCTCGGTGAACTTTGCCGAGATCTCGGTAAAAAGTTGGATTACCGAGATCTCGGCAAAGTTTTAACGACATCTCGGTAAAACTTTTACCGAGATTCAGTGAAAATTATTACCGGATTCTCGGCTGTTGGATTCTCGGCAATCCGTTTGCTGAGGTCGGCGATTTAATTTAAGTGTGTATGGGGCGAACTACAGTGACTGGAAGGGAGAGTGGCGTCATGTTCCAATTTTGACAGGTCTCCTGCTCGTTTGGAACAGGAATTTGTATGGAGTTGACTAAAGACACTATATGCAAAGACACGAAATGTTCCAATTGGAATTCCAAATTTGCTGTCAATGTCATTCCAATCGAGCAGGAGACCTGTCAAACGCGCTTTAAAAGCATTGCTCGACAGCATCATCGTCATGACGCGACAATCATCATCAATAGCAACAATCATCAGATTTCGTGTCTTTAGCATACAGTGTCTTTAGAGTTGACAGATGATCGCTGTTCCAATTTTGACATTGACGCCTCCCTTTCTCCCTTCCAGTCACTCTAGGGCGAACATGTTTCCTGGACTATGATTTGAAACGATTTGTTATCGAATTATTACGTCTGTTTGTCTGTGATTTTAGCGTTACGTAATAAATGGATGCTGCCTTATCACATTCGGATCGGAGCATCACATCGGAGTCGACTGAATAATAATTTTATTTCATGAAGCACAAAGTAAGACAAAGTGCAGCATATTTTTCGTTTAACTATTGAATAAAAATAATGCAATAACTTTCCACGATTATCTCTACCGCCAACACGGCATCACTGCTTTCTAACGCGATGGGAGAGAACAAAACCCCCGTTTCTCTCTCCTACTTCCAGTGAGAATCGAAATTATAACGACAAAATACGAATGTCAGATCAGCAGCAGCAGCAGAGCTCCGTTCGCACAAAAGCAAACGAACTCCGAGTTTGAAGAAAAAAGACATCATCATCATCACACACAAGCTGCTGCCGAATTTGGCTTTTGATGTGAAATTCTCCGGGAAAACGGTTCCCCATCCCAGTGCTAGTGCAGTGCATAGTTTCCGGCAGTTCCATCCGCAGCTGATAGCACCAGTGGAAGAAGAGGAAAAAGTGCCACTGTCCCGGAAATTCTCGAAAAGGAGTCCGCGACTTTGGTCGTCTAGGCACGAAAGAAAAACAGTGCAAAGAAGGAAGCCATCATAGTTTCAGTTCGCTCTGGAAACTGGGTGTCGAACGAAAGTGTTTACGAAGATTAGAAATCCGCCATCGACGCAGGGACGACGACGCGAGCAAAGGAAACGGTTTTTGCTTCCCGAGACGAGAATTGCTCCTTGTTGCTAACGAATATTGTTGCTGGCGGAGGGACGAAGACAACCACCCAACATGGCGCAGAACATCAATCCGGAACGGTCTGCGGCGTCCAATCCGTCGAAGCAGAGTGACGAAGCGCTGATCAATAATAACAACCATGCCGTTAGCAAAAGGTGAGTGAGTAGGAATGGATAAATAAAATGCGATTTTTGTTCGAGTTTCCTAATCGATGCATTTCTATGCGACTTTTGCAACGCGATCGATGTGTTTCTTCATTTTCCCTTTTGCGTGGATCGCGAAGAATCAATCTCGCACAATGAATGATTGAAAGAGTCAGCAGTGGTGCCAAATGTGCTGCTGCTGTGTTTTGCTTTCCTTCTTTTCTGACACCTACTGTATGAAAATATGGCAGTTTCAAACTATTAAAAGGTGATTATCGAGAAGTTTTTGTCTAAAATGTTCATTTTATCTAACAGGATTTTACCTTTTTATCTATTCTGATAAGAGTTCTTCTAACTTGACCACTCTCCTAAGAAATACAGGAGGCGGCCAAAATGTTTGGGATAGGCAACACCGCCGGGGCTCAGTAGAGTATAGACTCTGGGAATAGTCCCAAGCAATAGACTCCAAGTCGGTTGGATTTGAGAAGGTTTTAATGATCGTTACAAATCCTAATAAATGTATTATAGGATTTGTGACAGGCTTTGGAACCTTTTATAGCCAGCTGAATTAAAAATGTTGTTTGGGCTTTCTTTCCCACGTTTCTCAGTTGATTTTAATTGGTAATTTATTAATGTCATAGTCGCTTTATCGAATTATGTTGATCATATTTTCTTTAAATAATGCAATTAAAATCAACCAAATAATTAGTAGTGGGAAAGAGATTTGCAGCAATTGATTTTACAAAAAGAAATTTGTATGATGCTTCGTTCTTAAGTTATGATTTTTCAAAGTAAAGTATGCGGCAGGAGAATATGCTAAAATATTTTTCAACTTCAAACCTCATTTTCGTCCATTTGACGTTAACCAATCTATGATTAAACGTTCCATGATCTTCAACAGGAAAATATTTTCTGAAAAGTTATTTAAAAATTTCGCATTTTGGTCACTAACCTTTACAAGACGACACCTGAAGCTAAAGACCTTCAGAATTTTCAAACCACTGAAAAAGTTCACAGGTTGCTAAATTTCATATCTTATAAAAAAAAATGTTTAATTTTCTCTGCGATATATGTGCTTATTTCATCGAGTATGTGAAACTACATTACTCTCAATTAGTATACCGTGCCATGCCCTAATACCGTGTGCCTCCTAATACCGTGTATTTGACAAAAAACTCAAATATTTTACTAAGTGTTTTATTTTTTTAACTAAGTAATTAATTCAATCATTAGCATATTAAACCTTCTTAAGTTAGGCGTAATAAATTTGGCACATATTTACAAAAACAAGCAATTAAAAATATTCACAAAATGTGAGTGCGAAGTACCAATACACGGTATTAGGGCATGGTTCCTTTTGTGTTCCAAATACCGTGTTTCGGCTAAAACTGCAAACTGAAAATATTATTGATACTTTTTTACTTTATGAATCAATTGTACAAACCTCTAGGCAACGTTTAACGCACAGATTCTTTTAAGTATGAACTTAGTATGATTGATATAGTGATGATTCAAAGAACCACCAATGTACGCGGGTTACATACACGGTATTAGGCACAATGCTATGTTTTACCATTTTGTTTTTAACAATGGTTTATACATTTGGAATACCATTAATTATATTTATTATACATAATACACAGAATAACCAATAATATAGCGTTTGAAAAATCAAGAAACACGGATAATTGATTTTTACAGGGCTCTTTGAAGTGAAGAGCATCCTTAAGGTCACGGTATTAGGGCATGGCACGGTAGCCTAGTTTTTCGTCGAATAAAAGCTAATTCGACACTGATTCTTCATTAGGGCCTAACTGACATTTTCGATATGTTTTACTACATATTTTAGCCATTTTGTTTTATGACCATTGATCGCGCAGTTTATTGATACCCACTGTTTAGGCTTACACTATCATACACGGACAGCACAGACAATCAGACGTATCACTTGGAACAAAGTGCTATTAAAATCATCGTTATAAAAGTATGATCGCCCAATGCTAGTTACGCTGTGTTTCGCAAACTCACTGAACAGATGGCGATAGTGAGCAAACGTCAAACAGGAGCAAAAAGGATGCAAGCGCCATGCGCGAGACATTTGCGAACTACAGAATATTTGAATAGTCCGTTAAAAGGGGAAACGGTGGAAATCGGGTAGAGTGAGTCGTCTGTTTGCCTGTGCGGACAGAATGTTGTCTGGCTGATATAACTTTTCCCATAGTTTTACCCTGCTTCAAAGATATTCTTGGTGTAATAGCTTTAAATGGTTGTTTCACAATGATTTGGAGTTTGCACCAGGCATATATTTAGTTTGAGTCAACCTCTCTGAAGATCAACCATCCAATGCTGTATGATCATGACCATGAATATTAGCGTGGGACACGAAAAGACATTTTACTCCTGTACACTTTTTGAGTTCCATTTTGGCCCCATAACAACTGTGAAAAATTTCAGCTCGATTGGAGAAACTATATTTTAGCGCCAGCCGTTAAGTTTCATACGATTTTCTATGGGGAAAACCACTTGTTCAAAGAAAAATCGCCACAGGTTGCCCCTTAACCCCTAAAAATATATCGATGGATGATTTCTGTTGGAAATTTAGCGAGGAACAAACCCTCTGAAGACCGCAAAGCGATCGGCATGTGGAAAAAGTTATTGACTGAAAACCGAATGGCATATCAACGCTGTTTAACACGTAAGGAATAACAAATAATAAAATCTCGTCATTTAATCGATCGGGTAAGGCTTAATAACTTTTTCCACGAATGTCGCATCGCTTTGCGGTCTTCGGAAGTCAGCTTCCTCGTGAAGTTATCTACAGAAATCATTCAACAACTTATTTTTAGTAATCAATGGGTGATTTCAAGCGATTTTTCTTTGAAGAGGTAAATTTTCCCCATAGTAAATCGCATGATAAACTAAGAATGGCGGGCGCTCAAATATAGTTTCTTCGATCGATCTGAAATTTTGCACAGTTGATATGGGACCAAAATGGAACTCAAAAAGTAGGGGTAGGCGGGGCAATATGGACACCCTAAGGTTTTTGCCAACTTTACCTAGCAAGATGTCAAAAAAGTTTAGTTTTTTGATACATATACCCTTTTAAAGTCTATTTAGCATCTATTGCATAAGAATGCTCACGAAGAAAAATGATTTATCCACTTCAAAAAATGTTATGAAAAATGTTAGTTTTTCATGACCGTCTTCAAGCATACGGGGCAGAATGGACACCCCCATGGGGCAATATGGACACCATGAGACTTTTACGAATTTCGTACATTATTTACTCCTATAGAGTCATTTCATTACAAAACAATTATCGATGAATAATACGCCGAAGTAGTTCATTTTTGTTCAGTTAATTTAAATTCATGGTGTTTTGGATAAAGCTTCGTTTTTGTCGGCATGTACAGCTGTGCCTAGAACAACTATTTTCCACTGCTGTCGTTTATTGACAAATTTGTTTCACCCTATGTCTACTATAGTGAACATTTAACCGAAAATATACTGAAATCGAAGAATTTGGTTGGTTTGTGATTTAGGTTATATTTTTCCCTTGCCGCTTCTTTCAAAAAGGTGAGTGTTCATTTTGCCCCGGCAGCAGAAAATATTTTCAAACTTGATTTTTGATATGATCACTAAATCTTATGTTAGATGGTGTGAAAATTATAATTTCCATGCACAAAAAACGGAGGACGCAACTTTTTCGTGTAAAATCAGGTATAATTTTAATTTCGAATGTTTCTTTCCTGAAACTACGTTTTAGACAAATGGACTATATTCTCCATTCATTGAAAGTTCAAAAAAGTTCGCATATTTCAAAATATTGAGGGTGTCCATTCTGCCCCGGGTGTCCATAATGCCCCGCCTACCCCCCACTTGCAATACTTTGAAAATTTGTAATTATCAATGTGTATATTATAGAATATACCTCCAACAAGCTTTTGAACAAGCAGATGGAGGTGATCATTGCGATACACAAACATGAGAGTGTTTTGAGTTATCAAATAATATCGAATAATATGAAATAATCCTTAATAATCTTCACAACATGTGCATTTCTTTGCATTAGTCGACCAAACCTCATAAAAATTGTTAAAAACAATACATTTCTGTACGTTTGCAAGCTGAATAATTGTTGTATTGTAGATTAATAGCATTCATTCTTGCTTAAAGATAGTTTCTGGAGTTTAGGGAAAGTTTTACCTATTATATTAACCATGAAACATAAACTCGCCGCATATCACCCTAAAATTGATAAAACTCATGTCAAAATAAATTTCACAAGTCAAAAACATCACAACAGCATAAACCAAAAAGCAAAAATTGTGAAAATTTGGCGAAATTTAGAAGTTTCAGAATTAATTGCTAAGTGGATCTTTTTTTCTGTCATACCCAATTTTTAAGCAATTTTCCCAATCTTATCAGAAATCATTTTATTCCTCAAAAACCAAATATTTGTCAACACAGATCACAAAAACAATGTAAAATGGATGAAGTGCATTCATTGAAGGATATATTTTATCATTTTTGCGTGTATTTTTCACTGGAAACAGCAATCACTATATGGTGGATCTTTTTTTGTGCCGGTCACTGTATGTATAAAACAAAAGTTATACTTCCATGATCGTATTTAAATGAATTTCGTTTTCAGCCAACTTCCTCCACCACGTCTAGCAAACAAAGGCATTGCAGTGAATAACAAATTGCCTCGGACTTTGATGAGTATCATAGGCCAATAAAGCTCTAATTTATCCTCGTGTTTATCCTAAATTCAGGTGCCAGGAGAACCGAAATCGGTTGACAGACGGCTAAGATATTTATTATGATACACTTGGTCAAAAATCTCAAAAGGTTTAGTTGTATAAATCCTAAGTACTCTTCGAAAGATATCTCTGTAACCAAATGTCCAATCGAAATAAAATTTCTGGGCGATCTACTGTAGCTTTCATTTGGTGCCAAGAGAACCCAAATCGATTGACAAACGACCGAAATATATATTATGATACACTTGGTCAAAAATTTTAAAAAGTTTAGATGTATGACTCATAAGTACTCTTCGAGAAATATGTTGGTAACCAAATGTCCAAGCGAAAAAAAACAAATTCAATAGCGTTCTACTAGGATGTAGTAGCTTTCATTTGCTTTCAAGAGAACTCAAATCGGTTGACAGACGGCTGAGAAACGTGCGTGAATTTTTTTTTGTAACGCACATACACACACACACGCACATACAGACATTTGCTCAATTCGTCGAGCTGAGTTGATTGGGATATGTGACTCGGCCCTGCGGGCCTCGGATCGAAAGTCGGTTTTCCAAGCGGTATTTATACCCTTCTTATGGGTGAATCCACCATGAGAATAATTGAGTTATCCAACCATCAATAATAAATATTGTAAATGTAAGCATAATATGGTTGTATGAACCATATTTCTTGCTCTCATCAATGCTTCGATTCCGGTAATTCAAGCTTCCATTATTGTTCGATCAATTGTATCATGCGTGATATAATCTCAAAATAGAATTATATAAAAGTCAATGCACAAATATGCTTGTTTGTGTCCGTAATATGATTGACATGACTTTATATTTTTCCCCGTGTTATGTTAAAAATCAAATACATTAATATTTATTTTGTATTTACTGCTAGAATATAGATGTTGACTGATACACTGTCATGAACGAAATAGTCATATATCCCATATTTAGCGTGTGATAGCGCCTTGAAATTTTCGCATTTTTTTCTGCCGCACCCTGTAGGTGGTTTCTGTGGAAAATGTTTGTTTTCCACTGGAGTTTCCCGGAAAATTTGGAGATATAACAGCACAAAGTAGACTATCGAATAATTATACCCTTTTCTAGATTTTTTTCAGCTTCGTGTAGAATAGCCCAATCTTTCCCAAATTTGGACCACTGATACACAACTAGTTGATGAACCTACAGTAAAAATTTTAAAATATTTGATGCCTTTTTTATAAAGTTACAGCTTGTTGAACATTTTATGAAAAGTGAAAAATTTACCTGACCCAGTTATTTTAAGTATTATCTGTATGAATAGCACACGAACAGACTCGACGCTGATCAGCATTTTTGGCTGTTCCTTCTCGCCGTTGAGCCGTTGCGTTTCGGCCAAGGGGACGGCAACCTATTTTTTCACTATCGAGTTTGACAGGTTGGATTCCCGAGCAGGGAATGAGAACTAATTGAAAACAAATTGAGTTATTTAGATATCACGAATTTTGATAACAAAGTGAGTTTTCATTTTGTATGACTTAAATGTTAACATAACAAAAAATGAAAACAAAATAATGTATGGTAAGTGGGGGCAGGATGGGTCACCTAAGAAATGGATCCCTATAACATTCTGAATATAAATAGCATTTCTCTGTTTTCTATCACGACTTCCAGATACACTAGTCAGCTATGATATAAGGGTATAGAAAGGTCATACAGTTTGAAACCTGCTTCTTGACAAACAATTCTCAAAACATGACCCATCTTGCCCCACCTCATTTCTACGGGGACAAGATGGGTCAGCTATCAGAAATTCGATTTTTCTCCAACAAAAAATACTAGATCTTCTATTTTTTCTCTATACATCTAAGCTTCACATACGTACAGATTACATGAAAGAAGTGTTGAAACATATCGGTAGATTATTCTCAGAAATAGAATATTTTTATTCAGGTAGCCAGAAAAAAACTTTGAAAACTTATATTTTTTGTAGAAAAATATTAAAAATATGTTCACAAATTTTCAGCGCACTAGTCGCTTCGATAATGTAGGTCACATAATAGCCTTTCTATGAAAAATAATACATTTTTAAAAGCTATGCAAAAATACCGAAAAATTAGGGTGACCCATCTTGCCCCGTCTACACATTACACGTAGTTATATGGAATGTATAGCATAAGGAGTATAACGATAAAATATTTTATTTTTTTTCTGCGTAAGGAACGTAAAGAATTTTAAAAACAATATATCACTTTTTTGTGTATCCACGTCGTTCATCTGGGAAAATTATAGAAAGATTCCAAAAATAAATAGTACGGTTGAAAACGGTACTGACCCATCTTGCCCCTTGACCCATCTTGCCCCCACATACCATACTGGAATATCTAATTGAAAACAGAATGAGTTCTCATTGATAACAAATTGATATCTCATTTTGTTATCAACATTTTACGACTTGATATCATACGCAGTTCTCAGGGAGTTATCATATCTATAGGGTAATAACTTAAAATTAATAACAAATTTAGTATTCATTTTGATATTGTATTGAGCAGTAAATTACCTTAATAAGTAAAAATTTAAATGAGATTCAATTTTAAATTCAGGAGAATCTTGTGATTAAAAACTTGTTTTGCTTGATACGATATCATCAGAATATGGCCCCTATTAATGGCGTAGTATTATCGATTGTAACATTAACATTTTATAAATAGTCATTTCTAACTTGGAGCCTACACGAAGAAAAATTGTATGGAAATCGGATATGATATCCTCATAGATATGCAGCATAGCAACCATAATTCAACTAACAGGACGCAATCAGTGAAGTACTAGATTGAAAGTAGAGAGCCGGATCTTTGTATGGTGAGATGACCAAATCTCAATTTCGGCAATGGTGCAAACAGTGTGAGTTATATGATTTCTTGACTAATTTGATGCTGTTTGAGAAAAAGTTTGGACAACTGTGTTGTTGAAGTTGCAAGAAATAAATAATACAACATCACAGTTACCCAAACTTTTGCTCAAACAGCATAAAATTAGTCAAGAAATCATGTAACCCACACTGATTGCACCATTCCATTGCAGAAATGGAGATTTGATCATCTCACCATACAAAAATCCAACTGACTACTTTCAATCTAGAACTTCACTGATTGCGTCCTATACTGATAGGCATTGAAGTGACAAAGAAAAGTAAATTTGGAGTCAAAGGACAACTGCACGTAATATTTTTTGTAAAATTATATTTCAGCTTTTCCTTCTGATTATATGTACTGCAGTAAAACAAATGTGGGAGATGTTCACGACATCCAAGAGCCACAGGCATCGGGACTCAAATTGAATGACATCGAGCAACGAATTGAGTCGCATTCGGCTTCTCAGCTCTTTCCCTCGTTACCCGCGGAAAAATGATGACATTTAATAAAAAAAACAACATCCGATTGGAAAAATATTTTACTACATTATTTCTAACGGGTTTGGCATAATGTCGTTTGGCATAGTCTTTTGACATAATGGTCAAATGGCATAAGCTGGTATAATAGTCGTTTGGCATAACAATAAGTGAAATGTCATTCATCATTATCTTCATGTATGATAAATATCTGTGTAATTTTCAAAACTGTATCAAACTTCACGGGATTCATCATTTTGGTACGGATATACATACAATGAATCCTTCCTTCGTGGGAAAACTTTAAAAAGGTAAAATTTGTGACATTCATCAATAGAATGACCGTGAATTATTTCGGTTGGCCATATCCAACTTCATTTATCTTTAATTTAGAATTATGCCTAATAAACATTATACCAAACGACTATTATGCCAAATGACTTTATACCAAACAACATAAAATGTGAGAAAATTTATAGTACTGTGGAACTCTCGTTATTTCCTTACGAAAGTGCAAATAATTCAAAATTCAAAATATTTGCCAATATGTTTAGATTGAAACTATTTTGATTAACTTATAGGGGAACTTTTGTATTCTGGGCAGTTTTGTTCTTTTCGTCATAAAAGGCTTTTTGAAACCTGTTGAATTCAACGTTGATCTCAAATCTTTCCCAACCAAGCTAAGCTATACGACCAAGTTTCAGGCAATTTACTGCCCCTATTCGCATAACAGTCCCATGTTTGCTGGGTTTCCTATTCACATGGGACTGTTGTGCGAATGGGGGCAGTTTAGCCGATGAAAAACCCCTCATAACTAAGAGAACAACCCTGCCAATAATAACCAGTCACTCTGAAAAGACTTATTAAAGTTCAAGTCAATTTAAATCAATAGCATGACCATTACCCAGGATCAGCAAATTATAAATTTTGTGTCAACATGTAAGTACAATACTCAGGTAGATTTAACAAGCATTTTGATAATATAATTAATGGTAATAAAACATATTATACCTATTTTGGATTTTTGAAATCAAGTTTTTTATCATTGAGTTTTTGAAATGATAACAAAATGATATCTCAATTTGATATTTAATAAAAACAATTCGGAACGAAAACTTGTTTTGATTTCATTTTGTTATCAATAACAAAATGAGTTTTCAATTTGTTATAGGTTTGTTCTCGTTCCCTGCTCGGGTTGTGCCTCCTTACGTGGAGCATAAATTTATGCTCCAGCCAAAAAATTCACCAACACGGTCGTGAAATTTGAATGTTTACCTTTTCACGAGGGACGTTGGTACAAAACGCTTGTATCACATTAGATCTCATAAAAGTGCTGATCATGAAAAAGCGGCATATTTGAGAATTTTCAATTTGAGAGTGTCAATGTTTAGTTTAAGTTCCTAGGGAGAGTGGGAATTGTTTGTGAAAAGACACACAACACCTCTTTTCTCAAACATTGCTCGCTAAAGTGCGTTTTCCCTCATTTTCTCCCGCTGCTGTATTGCCCATTGCACGGTGACGTCATCAAGAAATCGCTCTCTTTCTCTCCTACGGGAAAATAGAAAACAACAGGACCAACACCTGTCAAATTTGACAGGTACTGGTCCTGTTGTTTTCAAACAAAGGAGTAAAAGAGATAGAATTTCGCCGTGAGGTGGTCTATTGAGTAAATATTGATATTAGTGAGCTCTGGTTGCGCATGATAAGCGGCAACAAAATTACTTCAGACTCTAGTTTAATTTAAAAACACTTCACTAATACTTTACTTTTGCAAAAGAAAATAAAAAATGAATAACTCTTTTAAAGAAAAACTAGAAAGGACGAGCAAATTCCTTTTAATTCTACTACTGTGCTTATCTTCGGACAGATAGGCCTATTTCGTCTGTGACTTACAGACTTCTTCAGTGTCAAGTGCTCGACTGAAGAAAACCTCGCATTCGTTGTGGTATTTATACTAGGAGTGTATGTGTAGGTACGTGTGTGGGTAAAAGTGTAGGTATAAAAATGTAGGTACAAAATTGTAGGTACATATTTGTAAAAAAGGGGGTGTATCTGCCTGTTAGAAAACAGGGTGTCAATAAGATACCTAAAGCTAGGAAAAATCCCTACCGATTTGGTAGGTAGTCAATTGGTGTTTGTTGTGTTATTTTTTCCTGCCGATTTGGTAGGTAGTCAATTTGTGTTTTGTGTATTGTGTAATGTTTTGTGTGTGTTAGGTAAAAATTTAAACAGCCACGTATACCCATTGCCCTGATCCTTGTTAAGTAGTTTTTTATTGTTTTGTTTGTAAATTTCTAAACTTTCTGCAACATCAAGTTTCCATGGGTTTGTAATGTGTCGTAAGAGTTTAATATTTGAAGTATTCATAAAATGTCCTTCATTGAAAATATGTTCAGCAACTTTAGATTTAAAATGATGAATGAGTCCTTTGTCTGTGTCTTTGTGTGCTTTTGATACTTCCGTTATGTGTTCTTTGAATCGTGTGTTGAGTGTGCGTTTTGTTTGTCCTATGTATATTTTGTCACAGTGATTACATGTTACTTTGTAAACACCAGATTTTGTTAAGTTGTCCAACGGGTCTTTCGTAGATCCTAAGAGAGTTTGAAGTTGGTTAGCTTTGCTTGTGAAAACTAATTCAAAACCAAACTTTCTGAGAATTGGTCGGAGTTTTTTGGTGTCATTGTTGTAGTTCACAGTTATCCGTTTAAGTGTAGGTTCTGTCCGTGTCAGTGTAGTCAAAGAACGTCTGTATTGTTGTTGTGTCTTTTTGTTGATGATCTGTTGTATTGTTTGTTTTGTGTAACCGTTCAACTGTGCTGTTTCGAAAATGTAATTAAGTTCTTTCGTTTTTCCTGTTTCACTAAGTGGAAGTGTCTGCATTCGGTGTATCATGTGATTGAAGGATGCAATTTTGTGTTGATGTGAGTGATTTGATGAGTTTGGAATAGTGCGTTGAGTGTGTGTCGGTTTTCTGTAAATTTCGAAGGAAAGTGTTGATTCTTGTTTTACGATGAGTATGTCCAAAAATGGTAGTTGGTTGTTCTGTTCAATTTCACAAGTGAATTCGATGTTTTTGTGTGCATTATTGATATTGTTCAAGATTTCAGGTAAAAGATGTTTCTTAACAATGCTAAACACGTCGTCAACGTATCTCCACCAGACTTCAGGAAGCTGTTTGTTGTTTTCTAAGCGTTTTTCCAAATTTGCCATAAAAATTTCACTTAAAAATGGAGAAAGTGGATTGCCCATGGGGGCACCATTAAGTTGTTTGTAGGTTTCATTTCTGAACGAAAAATAATTTTCTTCCATACAAAGTTTGGTTAATTTGATGTATGTACGAACTTTCTTAATCCAATCTGAATTTGAATCTTCATATTGGTTCAGAAGCCAATCTTCTAGTAGGTTAATGGCCTCTTTAACTGGAATGCTTGGAAATAGTGATTTAACGTCGAATGAAACTAAAATTTCATCGTCGTTAACGGATAAATTCTGTACTAGTTCTGTGAATTGTTCGGAATTCTTGACAGATCTACTGTGAAATTTAGATCACCATAGCATCCCCGTGGTTTCGGCTAAGTTTTTTTTTTCTTTGTTATTGTGTTTTTTTTTTTAAACTTTTAATGTTAGTTCAACACACTAAATTAATGAACAATTAAAGACGAATGATAGAGCTGTTAAATTAATTCATACAGATTACAATCGTAGAGAAACTTGAATAGTGTTTTGATGGTATCCGGATCGTCCCGAAGACCAACGTTGACTCAACTTTTCAAGTCTCCCGCATGACACAAAACTCACCACCGCTTTTCGATGACCGATTATATATATTGCGATTCTTCCAACCTCGTTGCGAGTGATATGCACTCCCAGCATGACGAAAAAAGCAACGGTACACTTCAACCTTCCGGTTACAATTGGCAGGAACAAGGTTTGCAGGCGACATCTGCTTCACCGAATGCAGAACCGGGAGAACCACTTTTTGCATTCTATTTACTATCTGAAAAAAAAAAATCCTCGTTAAAACAAAGACCTTTTTAGACTCATCCCGGGAACTTACCTATTGGAATGCGTCCGGATGATCAACGGCGTAGATTTTAGTCTATTCTGGGCCAACCATGGGCCCTGAGATGACTACCGGCGGCATAATTTTTCAAAATATTCACGACTCGCGCGAGGCCCGCAACGAACAACAGATTTTTTTTTTCTTCTTTCACGCGGTCGGTCGGTCGTGCCGGTGTCGGTTGATGAGAAAGTGTAAACAGGCGAAACCAAACGTCAAAAGCATAACCCGGTTGAAAGCCAAAATAAAATTCATGGAAAAAAATTGAGTGTCTTAGCTAAGTTAATCATAAGGTGTCTAAACTAGGTAGACTCGAAGTACCCAGGTAGAAATTCATCTGAGCGGGACGTATAGAGCAGTAGTGTCTCACTAATAGAAATACACTAGAACTCCAATGGCGCTGTAGTCACTTTTCTCAATTAATTATTTTAATAACTATAATTGCAATAATTCATAATTTTTAAGTGTCCTTCATGTAGAGTATCTTTTGTTTTGGTAAACAAAATTAACTTGACACTTCTAGTACCGCTGCTGACGCTGTAAGGGCGTGGCAAACTAGATGTTAGTCACACGAACAATCGCGGCATTGAACTTCTGTGGCTAGTTATTCTACTGTCTCACTCTTGCGCGTTAGTCTCTCAATGGTTACAGGCGCCGGTTAATTGGATTTAAGCGGTCAAACTTGTGTTCCTTTTTTATAAAACATAATGATCATTCTATTGGCGTGCACCACTATTTGGGAAAATGTTTTAAATAGTGTTTTTAGAACATTTAAATTTTTCGATTTTCAAACACACTTGTTTCAGTAGCAATAATGAACGAGCGTGTTGCAGTGTGAGTTATGAAGCATCGCAGCAGTCCCGTCGCATGGGAAACGATTTGCTACAGCTTTCGCGCGTCATGTTTTCCTTTCGAAATTGCACGTCCCTTTTGCCACCCTTTTTGACTCCGCTCATCGCTGAGCAGTGCGCAGTTCAATCGCACGCGATAAAAATACAGTTGATAAGTTGTCTGAGCACTCGTGAGGTGATAATTTGCATCATTTGTTGATAGTAGTTCTTTAATAGATAACTTACAGAATTTCCTGTATATATCCAAATATATCGGAAATATATTCTGGTAAAATTCTGCAAGAAATTCCGCAAGACCTATTGGAGAAATCTTGAGATGAAAAAATCCTGGAAAAACTGAGTCATCTCGGAAAAAGTTCTGTGAGTAAACCTGGGAAGAAACACTAAGGAAATTCAAGGAAGAACTCTGGAAAACTCTAAGAGATATTCCAGAAGCAACTACGAGTGAAACTATGCAAGGAAACCCAAGAGAAATATCGGAAACCTCTCTTGAAGAACTTTTTCAAGAATCTCCCAAAAGTCCCAAGAGAAGCTGTTGGGAAATTATTCCGGATAACAACAAGGAAAATTTCTGAAGGAACTTTGAATAAATTTTGGAAGGATCTTCGGAATGAATATAACTAGAAACTCTTGGAGCATATCGGGAGAACCTCTGAAAGAAAACCTGGAAAAGTTGGGGAATTTCATTTTGTTTTAAGAGTAGACATCCTGTTACACGCTGTCCTCCAGGTCTGCTTGTACCATCCAAATCTCTTGCGAAAACCGGCTTTGCAGGGTAGTTCTCCGGCATTCTAACAACATGCCCTGCCCATCGTATCCTTCCAGCTTTTACTACCTTCCGGATGTTAGGTACGCGGTAGAATGCAGCGAACCGTGGTTCATAATTCGCCGCCATACACCTTTTTCCTGCACACCAGCAAAGATGGTCCAATGCGACATAGGTTTGTCTCAACTTGAACAGAAGAGGATAAAGTAATCAATAATTTACACGGATGAGTCATATGTACCCAGCCGAGAAAATCGACCATAATAAACGTGTTCTAGATCAGCGAGACTGCATCCAGAAAGGTGAAAATTCCGTCTCCAAAGGGGACGATTTTGGAACACAGTAAACACTGCAACGCTGTTGAAAATCTAACAGTTTTGATTATGGGTTAGTAATAATAGATTATTCACGGGTTGAAAAGGACGCAACAAATTTAGCTTCTGTTTTGTCACCAACAAAAATTTTCGAGATCATGGCATATTATCTGTAACTAGTTGGGATAAAGAACAATTGCATGAAGAGTAATATATATTTCCTTGTTGCTAGTTTGTGTCTCTTTTGTCCGACAATAATTGTTATCTTCTTTGTAATAGCTAATCGAGAGATTGGGCATAAATATTATGATTTGTTTATTATTTATGATCCTCTGCGTTGAAACCATTGAAACGTTCGAATAAATATCCTTCTTTTTCAGACTCCAAAAAGAGCTGATGGCACTGATGATGTCGGCAGATAAGTCCATTTCGGCCTTCCCCGAGGGCGAGAACTTCTTCAAATGGATCGGCACCATCTGCGGTCCGGAGGGTACAGTCTACAAGGGTCAGAAGTACAAGCTCCTGTTGGAATTCCCGAACTCGTATCCGTACTCGTCGCCAAACGTGAAATTCTTAACGCCTTGCTTCCACCCGAACGTGGATCTCAGCGGGTCCATCTGCTTGGACATCCTGAAGGAAAAGTGGTCGGCCCTGTACGACGTACGGACGATCCTGCTGTCGATCCAGTCGCTGCTCGGAGAACCGAACACCGACAGCCCGCTGAATTCGCAAGCCTCGCAGATGTGGCCCAACCAGGAGGAGTACAAAAAGTTCCTGGACGATTTCTACGAAAAGCATAAAGAGGCTTAAGGCGGGAACGGCGGCGACGAGAGGACTGGAATGAACGCGATACTGATGATGATGATGTTCGAGCGTGAGAGCGAGCGAGAGAGCGAAAGATTCACACACACACATACAAAATAAGGTAAAATTTAACAAAATATGAAAAAAAAATCGCGAAGGTGAACGGACACCACAATCTGAACAAGAGTAGACAAAGAAGGCAATTTGGGACAAACCGGAAAGAGTAGGAATGCGGACGCATTGAAAGTTTCTTCATTTTGTCGCTAGTAGGTAATTGATGGGAGACGACCCCGCCCATGGCAGATGAAGGATACGGAGAGGTATCTATGTAGTTGCTTGTGACCAGTTTTGGATAATTTTAAACTTTGATGCATATTTATTATGAACAACATATTGATTAAACATGGTTTTACTTGTACGAATATCTCCCATTGCTGCACTGTTGTATGTGATTTTCTAGGAAATCTTCAGAAACCCCATAGCTATTGGCACCTGACGAATGTTGCCTAAACACCTTGATAACCACGAAACCGAAAATATCTAAGCGAGCACATTTAGGACTGATTCAGTTTCGCAGCTCTATGCATAATACCAACTCTGCACAAAATTCCTCATCAATGCTAATATCTGATTTGGTGGGCAGTGGTTGGCAAACAATTTTTCAACTTTATCAATATCATAAGTTTTTTTATGCAATTCAGTATCATAATTTAAATTTTATCTAACTCATTTTGGTATAATAAAGGGCGAACACGATGAAATTGCCACACAGAAAACATTGTATAACTTTTGATTGCGTTCGTCAAAATAGGGTAGAAGCTTCAGTTTTGGCTAGTCCGGAGTTTTGGCCATAGTGCGGTATTGAGCCTGTTGTGAACCGGCGTAAATTTAATTTTTACTAGTAGATCCTAATACAATATGATGATTACAGCTATGAAAACCACACAGTTTGATTAAAAACTGGAAGAATAAAATATATTTCCTTAAAAAATCTGCTCCCATATATCTATCTTGGCCAGGGTGCTTCTAATTTGGCCACTCCCATAAGATATACACGTGATTGGCCAAAATAGAAACTTAAGAATATGGCCAAAACTGCGGCAGAGCTTCTATTTTGGCCAGTGTCATTTTTAATACAATAATCAAGTATTGGCTTGATTTATGCATTTTTCCTTCAAAATATAGATTGAAACCTTTTATTTGACGCATTGGTTGTTTTCATAGGATTATTGGTTATTTTTATAAAAATGATTTCCCTTAGACTGGCCAAAACCGGTGCCCGCACCCTAGCTAATTTTTTGACCATGAATAGTATATTATGTGTAGCTAATACCATAAAATTTTCATTAAAATCGGTTGAGTATTGGCGCATATATTGTCGATATCATAAAATGAGATTTTAGAAAATTTGTGCACCCATTTCAAAAAATTACTTAGGCTATAACTTTTTTGTTACCTCATCAAAACGTTTGAAAATTTCACTCGATATTCTTAACATAGTATCAATTAAGTGGTAAAAATTTGATCGAAATCGGTTCAGTACTTTTTCTAGTAAATATCCAAAGCTCAAATCGCTTCAAGGTAAATTTTAGGTACTTTATGACCATTTTTAGTTCCGCGTGCACTATTTTGACTGTAGAACTGGTAACACTGTCCCGATTTTTATAAAACTTTGACAGTGTAAAATTTGTGTGTTAAACTTTTTACAGTGAAAATTTCAACGGCAAAAAAGTGATATTTTCCAAAATGCTTGTTTGCACAAGATTCTCAAGTGGCAATTTCCTTGTTTCAACGAAATCTCCGCCAATACTCAACCAATTTTAATGAAAATTTTATGGTATTAGCTACACATAATATACTATTCATGGTAAAAAAAATAGCTATTTTGGCGAACGCAATCAAAAATTATACAATATTTTCTGTGTGGCAATTTCACCGTGTTCGCCCTTTAATGGCCAATTTTTTAGAACTGATTCATTATGCAACTGAAATGAGTTGCATAATGAAAAATGTTTGTATAATGTTCATAATGCAACTCATTTGAGTTGCATTATGATTATTATGCAACTCAAATGGGGTTGCATTATGAGAAAATCATTGCATAAAATTTTGTATGGAACTTGTTGCAAAACTGAATTTTTTCAGCACTCTTCGTATTTATCCAACTCGGCAAGCCTCGTTGGATAAATGTACGACTCGTGCTGAAAAAATCCTCTTTTTGCAACTCATTACATAAATAACTATAGGATGTTTATAAAGTTCCGATAAAGACGCTAGGATCTGCTCAAAACTCTTGAAGGAGATATGCTAGAAATTCAGTCAGTAGTTTCTCTCAAAACACAGCATGGGAAATTACTTTACAAATTTATGTAGTTTGAAAGAAGCAATCTGTTCATGTTCGTTAAACAAAAACAAAGTCAACATTATGAAAGGATGACGATAATGGGCCAAAAGTTATCGATCTCCAGTAAATGGCATACAATCACAGCTTCCTTTACTATTCAAGATCTGTTCTCTTTCCTGTGAAACTAATTTATTCCATTGGAAACTAAGTAGGTTTCTCATCGTTCTAATATTTAACATTCATCCTAATAGTGTACAGACGAATTTCGAGATAGGACTGAGATAGCTGAAGTATTTTTTTTTCTGCGCCATCCACTGAGTTGTACGATATTTCCAGGACAGGAAAGGTGGGAATGAAAATCAAACCATTAACAAAAAGGGATCTATTTTAGAATACGAATCGAGAAAAGCGACTTCAGGCGTATCGAGGGATCAGAATCTATTTCTGCAATAGATTGCCTTTTGTTTGACATAGCAGTTGATTCGTGGATAACCGATATAGTGAACATTGAATAAATTTCTCTCAAATCCAACTGATTTTTAGTTCGTGGATTTCATCCATTGATGTGTTAGTTTCCAAGACCTAATTAGAACGCGGTGAACCAATAGACAAATGAAAGTATGATACATTAGAATAAATAAAAAAAAGCACGGCACGCTGCACACGTAACTTGTAGACGAAACGTAGGAAGAGCTTTCAACGACGACTACTACAGAACAGGAGAAGGATTGTCATCATTCGAGGAAGAATACCGAGTAGAAGTAAAAGCAGCAATCAGCAAAACTGCACTATGTTTTACGTTTCAAAATCTCTTAGTTATCCACCCCTCTTTCCGTAAATCCTTTATTTAAGCTCTTTACATTGATTCGTATTTGTCCACGTAATAAATAAATTACAATTATTCCAATGAAAAAAAGGTCGAGTTGAGTCGTTTCGCTGATGACATCCTTCTATCTTTGGGAATAAGAGGCAACCAACTCCGGATACGGATTCCCAGATAAACTGACACGATACAGCTGTTTCACGTTCCTTTAGAGTCGTTTTCACCAAAGTGCGGCCCGCGGGCCGCACGTGATGTCCAGTTCTCTATGTTGCTGTAGAATTCCTTGCAATGTTTCCTTTGGAAGTTGTTCTACTTCCGAAATAATCAAGAACAACGTGTGTTGGCGCGCCAAGTTGGGCTGGCAACCCTATCAATAACATAGCGCAAATAATAGCTCAATAGGCACAACAGTGCATTGTTTCGAAGTATTTAGTTTAGCGGAGAAGATCGAAGTAGTTTGTAAATGGTTTGAAACCTACCGGAATAGAAACACTAAGATTTGTAAGTGAATTTACATTAGTTTAGAAGAAATAATTAATGATAAATAAACTTGATTTCAGTTTGAGCTGATCAACCAAACAACGGTTTTATATCTGCTGCAAAGAAGCAAACTCAAAAAATCTTATTTCAACCACCGCAAAGCATTGTATCGATATGGATTGTAATAAGAACGACACGGCGAAGAACACTCCGAGAAGCGACCCCAGCGATGCGCGAGCAGCAAGGATCATAGAGCTCGAATTGGAATATTTGCAGAGAGAATGTACGATCAAACTAAAAGCCATAGCCGACCGAGAAGCTGTTGAGCTAGCGCTTGCCCGGAAAAGTTATAATCTGATGAGGTCCCGATTACAACTTGAAAATGCCGATGATTCTGATAACGAAACCAGTTGCAGTACGATCACATCAGACGGGGAGGCTGTTCTAGACAGTGCAGATGAAATTTCAGCACCAGCTCCCTTTCAGTTTGTTCCATCAAATTCATAACTAACGTCGAAATGTTCCCCAACGCCCGAACAGGTATGCGCTCGCCAAGTGATGACAATGGATTTACCTACCTTCGCGGGGAATCCTGAAGAATGGCCTGTTTTCTTTAGCCAATATAGGAATACAACAGCAGCATGCGGCTACAGTAATGCAGAAACCCTGGTGAGGTTACAACGATGTTTGAGAGGGCAAGCTCTGGAGTATGTACGAAGCCGTTTACTACTTCCCGAGTTGGTGCCGAAAGTGATAGCTACGTTGGAAATGTTATATGTTATCATAAATAATTCATTGATAAATACCCAAGTAACCACGAAGCCGTATATAAGTGCACCAATTTTGCCATATATTGATAATTAAAATTGTGAATATAATGCTGCATTACTTTAAACACCTCATTAAAGTAATATTAAAGTCGAAAAGGGCCCCACTAAAATCCAATTAGTGCCACATATTGCAGCACGCTGACAGCCATTGCTAAAGTAACATAAATGCATGTGCTGTACATTTGCATTTGCACATGCTTGATACGTGCAACTAGAAACACCAAAACAAAAATCTATTTTTAGCACCGGTTTCGTTATCGACGGTACTGATGCCCACGTGAATGTTTTGACCATTATTTTTTGTCGCCGGGTCGGGAGTCGAACCAGAAGTGTTGAAGACCGCTAGATGAGTTCCATACGCGCTGGTGCCTTGGACCGTTTCTGCTGCAGTGATAACAACAGATATTTCATTAACTTAAAGGGATCTGTTCTTCTGTCTCAATCATTGCAGTAGAGGGCAAAACGACTATTTCATATGTAATAGAATACAGTAATTTATCACAATCTGATAAATTACTGATAAATACATAATGCATTTTCGAAGATATTTAATCAATATAAGAAAATTAAAAGCACGATTAAAACACCCTTCGCTTCGCATACTGCTCATATGCTAATTGTGGTTTCCATCATTATTGGCATGTGATAGCAGCCTACAGAAAAGAGAAAAGGTCATCTTTAAAAAGATTTTGCTGTCGTCGATCGGTGGCTCAAACGGGGATTAAGTTGACCGGGAGTCGAACCAGAAACGTTGAAGACCGCTTGAGTTGACCGTAAAGTTGTTCAATCTTCTTGATTTAATTTGTTTACCATTAGAGTCAAGCTTTTATAATTGTATTGTTAGAGCAAACTTTGCTAGTTTGTGCATTGCATTTGTTCAGTTTTTGCAGTGTTGAATTATTGAAGTATCTTATATCACCATTTAATGAACCCTAATGTAAAGAAAAATGCAATGCATCATTACATTGATAATGCCAATCTAAAGGATTATTGCATGACAAGTGTGGAATTACTGCATTTCGCATTGCAAAGGTTGATATTCAATCTAATTCGTGCAATGATATAATGCTTGTGGTTACTTGGGTAAGACCCGAGCAATGCCGTCTCCTGAGATCGAACGTTTGGAAACCGTTATCGATTATGGAATGGCCAGTGCCGGATTTAGGGGGGGGGGGGGGCAGGGCCCCGGGCCCCCACATTTCAGGGGCCCCCACAAAATTTCACTTCACAAAAAAATGTGAAGCAGGAAAAAAGTATTCCAATAAACATCTCTTGATTTGGTTTTTGTTATTAGAACTTTAAATTATTTTCTTCTGGCAAGATTTTTTTTTGAGAAAGACTTTAACTATATTTGTCCAACTTTTAATGAAATTTTAATTCTGCCTCCAAAACTCATTGCCATTATATTTTTGTGCAATTGCTTATGAATAATTATCGGAAATCCTGGTGAAAATCTTCGATTGAATTCTGAGGAGCTCCAGAACTGCAGAGTCAAAAAGTTCTTGCTTAATTTAAAGTTTTTGAAAAAATATTGAAGAATTTTGTATAGTTGTCTTGAAAGAATAAAAGAATTTTTTTTTTCGAAATTTAGTGGTTTTTTTGAAGCTCTTGATTATTATTTTACTTAGACAGATTACGATTTACTCAAATCGGAGAACACCACAACTGTTGCAACATTTTTTAGAGGAAATCTAGCATGAAATTAAGGCAGATAATTTCGAAGAGTTTCAGTCCATTTTTTTTTTTGAGTTAAGAGATTTGCTTGCTGAAATAAGGATGAATTCATGGTGAACTGATAAAATCCACAGATTTCTATAGAGAAAATATCAGAATAAATTTGTGGAGACATTGGCTAATATTTATCCGGGTTTTCCGCTAATTATTTTCAAGAAATTTAACAGGATTTTTTTTTGGAAATTAGGTCAAAAAGTCCATCAGGAACTTATTATGGATTCCCTCTAAAATTTCTTCAGCATTTTCTATTATCTTCTCTTTGATTTCATAATTTAGTGAAAAATTCTTGTTCACCAGAACCATCCTTTGCAGTCGCGTTAGAACAATTTGCAGTTAAGTGTTATTTCTTCATGATGATCGACCTGCAATTTCTCCAGAGATTGCAGCAGGGATCCACTAGAAATTCTCTTTGGATTTCGCAAAAACGACGACACCGATTGTGCTACAAATTTTGCTAAAAATGCCTATACGACGAACGAGGATTTTTGATGGTGTTGTATTTTTTACAACAGCGCGCGTCCCGCAGGGTTAATACTTTCCTTCGTGGCCACATTTGAAAAGAAAGGATATTTTTTTTAGATTTTTCCATGTTATATGGGCAAAAATATATCCTCTATATAAAGGGCCCCCACAACACTGTGGCCCCGGGCCCCCACATTTGTAAATCTGGCCCTGGGAATGGCAATCCAAAATCTAGTGCGTCATCTGAAGGCAATGAATCTACACTCAGCGAAGTAAACTACCGAAATTCATCAAAATACCTTATGAAATTTAGCCATAACTGCAAAGTATGGATGCCATAAGAATACCTTATGAAAATTGAACATGCTTATTATGACCTAATTACATAAGATAAACTTATGAAAAGAGCAGAAAAATCACAAAATTATGCAGACTGGAATCGATCCATGAACGTCGAGATCACTGAGCTCGTGCCCAACCCACGCGGCTATCGACGCTTGAGAATATCGTGTTGCTAAATGTGTATAAAAGCCAAACTGTGAGTCGATTCTGCGTCATAGACCGACCTTATAAAAATCGTTCTAGCCGTTATGAATTGTTTAAAGGCCATTTCATAAGTTAGACCTTATGATAATCTTAGGTTTATTTGCCTGAGTGTACAAGAACATCTACGAAATCCAACTCTCTTGCAGGAGCTAGAGGGTAAGCTTCCGAGTGAAATGCGGCTGAAATGGGCAAAATATAAACGGCAGCACTCTCCATCTTCATTGAAGACTCTGAATGAATTCATGGCAGAGATCGTAGAGGTGGCGTGCGAGGTTACTTTTTCTGGGTCGAACCTATCAACTGTGCAGGTACAGGACGATGAGGACAGAGCTAGACGCGGCTTCGGAATCGAATTTGACAACAGAAAATCAGACACCAAAATGTTTCATTTGTAGGGCCCGATATCATAGTGTTCGGGACTGTAACGAGTTTAAGTCGTATGCAAGGAATTGGCATCCCTATCCCACCAATGCAATGTTTTCGTAGCCAGCATAACAGCGGCTCAAGCGTAGGGCTCAAGCTGACAACCTATCTTTCAACACAGCAGCATAATTTTAATGCGAGGTAAGAAAACAAGAAGACCATAACAGTCCCCTGGTCGTATGATGTTTGCCGTCGATGGACTCTAGTAGGAGAATTGAAAACGAGTTGGATGATTCACAAATCGATTCAGGTGTTGCAATACGAGAAGTTGAAAAAATGGGCCTGAGGATCACTGCTTTAGAGAGGGTATCGTTCCGTGTTTGTGGTTACGATCGCTAAGCGTTTACACGCACAATGTTATGGAGCAAGGGTTTGATTAGTTTCTCTCTTGCAACCCCTGATGCGTGCTCCGTGTGTTCGTTATAGTGTTTAGTTTTGCTCAGTCTGTATTACCGGTGTCCGTGTCATTTTAAGACTCCATTTTTCCTTCTTCCTTGTGTGCTAGATGGTACCGTGGGTACCCTAACTTCGCGCGGGTCCAAATTTCGCTCACTGATAATATTTAAAGATCATAATCATAGAACTATCCCAAGTAACCACAAGCATTAGGTATATCATTGCACGAATTAGACTGAATATCAACCTTTGCAATGCGAAATGCAGTAATTCCACACTTGTCATGCAATAATCCTTTAGATTGGCATTATCAATGTAATGATGCATTGCATTTTTCTTTACATTAGGGTTCATTAAATGGTGATATAAGATACTTCAATAATTCAACACTGCAAAAACTGAACAAATGCAATGCACAAACTAGCAAAGTTTGCTCTAACAATACAATTATAAAAGCTTGACTCTAATGGTAAACAAATTAAATCAAGAAGATTGAACAACTTTACGGTCAACTCAAGCGGTCTTCAACGTTTCTGGTTCGACTCCCGGTCAACTTAATCCCCGTTTGAGCCACCGATCGACGACAGCAAAATCTTTTTAAAGATGACCTTTTCTCTTTTCTGTAGGCTGCTATCACATGCCAATAATGATGGAAACCACAATTAGCATATGAGCAGTATGCGAAGCGAAGGGTGTTTTAATCGTGCTTTTAATTTTCTTATATTGATTAAATATCTTCGAAAATGCATTATGTATTTATCAGTAATTTATCAGATTGTGATAAATTACTGTATTCTATTACATATGAAATAGTCGTTTTGCCCTCTACTGCAATGATTGAGACAGAAGAACAGATCCCTTTAAGTTAATGAAATATCTGTTGTTATCACTGCAGCTGAAACGGTCCAAGGCACCAGCGCGTATGGAACTCATCTAGCGGTCTTCAACACTTCTGGTTCGACTCCCGACCCGGCGACAAAAAATAATGGTCAAAACATTCACGTGGGCATCAGTACCGTCGATAACGAAACCGGTGCTAAAAATAGATTTTTGTTTTGGTGTTTCTAGTTGCACGTATCAAGCATGTGCAAATGCAAATGTACAGCACATGCATTTATGTTACTTTAGCAATGGCTGTCAGCGTGCTGCAATATGTGGCACTAATTGGATTTTAGTGGGGCCCTTTTCGACTTTAATATTACTTTAATGAGGTGTTTAAAGTAATGCAGCATTATATTCACAATTTTAATTATCAATATATGGCAAAATTGGTGCACTTATATACGGCTTCGTGGTTACTTGGGTAGTTATTGAATTGTCCAAATTTCATTTTAGATAGTGAAGCTAAAGTGAAATTTGGGCAATTGCACAATTAGTTTCTTGATTTTGATCTCTAAATATTATCAGTGAGCGAAATTGGGACCCGCGCGAAATTAGGGCACCCCACGGTAGTACCATTTTGTCTTGTTGTAGATTATTCTTTCGGCCAAGACTGGACTGCTCGAAGTATGGTAGGTCGGCGTAGCTTACTTGAATCCAACAGTTTTTTTATAATTCTTTATTTGTGTTTTTTAACTTTTAATGTTAGTTCAACAAAAATCCAACAGATGAAATATTTAATATCTTTATGAATGCCATTGATTGCTCCAAGTATCTCTGGCAAACTTTCTTTCTTGATGATGCTAAAAACATCATCAACGTACCTCCACCAACGCACGAAGAAAGAAGAATATCCATATGAAAAAGATCCTGTTGACCCCTCAGAGCATCGCCACGGGCGTCCCTATCTGGGTCCCTATCCCTATTTCCGGGTAAGTGTAGAATTAGCTTTAGTTAAAATACACAGAAATAAAAACCAAAAAAAAAACCCTATTTCCGGGCCCTGAATAGGGACCCATGTTCACACCGGTGGTATCTAAGCGGGACTGAAAAATAAGGGCGCGACATGGGATTAGCGATGGGTTTCCACATTTGGGGACCCACTCAAATCTTGCACTGAGTTGCTATTCCGGTGGTTTGTGTGACGTCACTATCTTTATTTACATTTTGCGGTGAAGTGAGCCGAGCAGTGCACTAAGGGGATTCAGGTGGCCAAAAATCGAAAATTGACTTTATTCAATTTGAGATTTACCTTCGGTAGTTGAAAGTAGACCACTTGGACCAGTAAACCCTAGAATATTAGTTTGCTAATCCCTATACTTATCGAGATATTGGTAGCAGAATGAGACCATTGCCGATTTTTGGTAAAACGAATGAAATGTTCAACTTTACATATCTTTGGCTTAAATGAAAAATGTCATACTTTTAAAGTAGTTCCTTAAAGCTTGCTTATAAACCTTTCGAATGACGTATCAGACGTAGAAATGTTGATTGTAAAACTATTAAATGATACCACATCAAGAAAATCAAATTTTCTCCATACAGACCGTTCCATACAAAAAAAGTTTCGCTTCGGGACTCCTTCTATGTCTTTGTTTAGGATCCCTGGGAAACATTGAAATTAAATTTGGCTGCTACTAGCTGCTATTCTGCAATTCCAATCAAGTTGTTGGCGATGATTGAGATATTGCTATATAAAATCATCCTATTGACCATTAAATACCTCTGAGGAAACATTTGGTCGTCATGACCGCTTTTCTCGGTAGATCAATCATATTGCAGTCTAAATCTGGTCTTGAATCTCTTAGCGAAGCGTGTTTTTACGAATTGGAATACATTTTGTTAATAGGAACAGAAACCCTTAAACGCCTAAAAGTATGCAATGTCCTTATAATGCCATGCGGTTTGAAACGGTAGTGTTAAAACAACCTGTTCAACATGTTTTTCATATTTTTCAGGCATAAGCCCTACGAATAGGAGCGAGAAATTGTGAAATTGACGCGAAAATATTTTGCCCACCTGTTTGTATGGAGCCGCCCCATAGTGCAGTGGTGTGGAAAATGAACAGCAGTGGATAAATCGGATAAATACACTCTAAAGAATTTTCACGTCCGATTTACGTGAAATATCACGTAGCTCATCCTTATTCTCAAAATCTCAAAAACTACGTGATGTCAGTAACTGTCACTCGAAAACCACGTCGTATGCATCGCCCTGTTTGGTTAAATCCACCTTATTTTCACGTAAATCGTTTCAATGCATTTGTGTTGGTGTACTTCCGACTTGGAAGTTTCCGCGAAACGAAAGTTACGTGAATTTTCAGGTGTGAAAAAACAGTTCAATATGGCGTCGAGAAGTAGGTTGGCGAAAGAACTGCTGAGTTTCTGTGCAAGTTGCTGCAAGTATTGAGGTAATTTAATAGTTATTTATTATAAGCAGTTGTGTATTTTTCTATTTTCAATCATTTCAGGAGCTGGAATAGGTGTCTGACGGTATCGGAGGTCCAGTACAAAGAGTGTTTGAAACGGCTGGACCTTGGGCTGGACTTCGAAAATTTTGCGTTAGAACCCTGAGATTTGTTTGTGTTATCTAATCACAGACGATTAGAAACTAATGTAGATGTATTACTTTGTATGTAGGTGTACATTTATTAATTACTCCAAAATAATAAAAAAAAACTAATAAGATTTTTCTTTGTTACATATTGATACCAGCTTGTAGCGTTTTTGAGGAGGCATAAGTTTTTAAATCCCTACAAAATGAAACGACATATTTATTAACCGGGAGGCTTTTGCTTTTAATGTTTTTTCCTCGGTTTTTTAATTACATTTTGGAAGGATTTAAAATCTCTTGTCTCTTCAAATACGTTGCAGGTTGGTGCAGCTGCTTTATTTTCATTCAAAAACATGAATAAATTACGTGAAGTTCTTGTAGAACTAATCATGATTTCACGTAAAATTTACCTAAGATTCCAGTAGCTCTCACCCACATTTCACGTAAACGATGCATAAAATTCACGTCAAATTTACCTGAATCATCACGTCGATTACCCAATCTCAAATGAGTCCAGCTACCTGACATTCCGGCGAAGGCTACGCGAAAAATATGGTGGACGAAAACTACCTATCTTTTCACGTAAATCGGACGTGAAAATTTTTCAGAGTGTAAAGCAAGAGGTGAATATTGATGTAGGGTAACGAACCACTTGGGCAGCGGCCGGTATTTTGGGCACTCTTCGCTATAACTCAGTCAATTCCAAACCAATTGAGTTGAAATTTTGTACACGACTAGATACTATACGTATCTCATCGCGTTCCAAAAATTGTGTCAATTAGTCAGTGATAGAATTACTCTCCTCATGAAGCAATTCGCGAGTGTAAAGCCAACACAAGGCTTACTCACGATTCCGAGAGTAAACACTAAACAGCTAGTTTTTAGGCCACATTTGGCTTTCCCGAATTTTAATATTTGTTGCTCAACTCCTACAGCATTGGTGTCAAAGAAGCAAATAACCCAAAAACATTAAAGAATATGATGCCGTTTTAAAATATCAAACTTATTACGTATATTAGGGTGTTCCAGAACGAAATCTATTAAAAAATCAACTTTTTAAGGTTTTTCTGATCACAAATGTGATACAGGTACTCTTCGATATAACGTACAAAAAAGTTTGCTCTTTGTACGTTATATCGAAGTGTACGTTATATCGAAGCACAGAAAAATTTAATATTTTTTATGCTAATATCGATGATTTCGACGTGAAATTAACCCCAAATAATGATTTCGGTGAAATTCACATAACC
This sequence comes from Aedes albopictus, assembly GCF_035046485.1. Classification (NCBI taxonomy): domain Eukaryota; kingdom Metazoa; phylum Arthropoda; class Insecta; order Diptera; family Culicidae; genus Aedes; species Aedes albopictus. The sequence continues at coordinate 427,607,495 of NC_085137.1, forward strand.
AATAACGAAAAACTGGAATTTTCACAAAAAGGTAATTTCTTTTTTTGTGCTTCGATATAACGTACATTAAAAAAAAAAGACTAAATTACACTAATTTTTTCCCCAATTTGCGCAAATTCTAGGTAACAAGGTTGATACTGCAAGAAAACATTGATTTGAGTGGTTTCGCAGCTTCTCTGAGAGTTATTCCTGGGAAAAATTAAAATGTTCAATGTTGTACGTTATATCGAAGCAAAATGTACGTTATATCGAATTCGCTATATCGAGGGTACGCTATATCGAGGGTACGTTATATCGAAGAATACCTGTAATTACACATGTTTCCTTCAATTTTATTGGTACACGTTGTTTGGAGAAGTTGTAGCAAACAAGTATAGCTTTCAATTTCTGCCAAAAGAATTAAGTTTTGACATGTTTTAGCGTAGTCTCGAGCGTAGTTATGATTTTTTGAAGTTCAAACAGAGGCGTCTCGTGACTATCAGACTGACCTGTTCAACAGATTACTATTTTACTAAATGAAAACACATTAGAGTTATTTGATACTATGCTTGCTAGTTTTTTTTTTGGTTTTAGTATTGTGGTTTTTAACATAAGCTGATTTTTATCTTAACCATTTTCTGAAAAATATCTTCCACATTTTCATCATAAATAATAATGCGATTCGCATTGAGATGCGCCTTAGAGCGACTTAAATCAACTTTCGGTGGAAGTCATTTTCTAACGTTCTTGACACACCGACGATACTTGTTTTTTTTTTCAATCATGTCCAACATGCTCTCTTTTCCGAAAATGTTCCACCTTCATAAATTGTTTTTAGCTCGTATCATGGCCTCGAAGTTAAAATTTGGAAACCGTTGCCAACGAGCTAGAGCACATTCGGCACCCCCAGCTCCATCCGCGCTGGATGTAATGCATAACAAGCGCGCACGACATTGGGTGTGCCAAAACATGCTCTAGCTGCGCAGGTTGTTCTCAGCCTACGTAGAACGACAAACCGAGAAGCCACAGCCCAAGCTTTCATTCATTTCTGGTTTTGCTACACACATGTAAACTTTCCACTGAAAAAGCTCTTTGCGTTTAGCTGTGTGCCTCTGGTATCCATCGCTTTTTACCCCGCCGAGTCACTTATACCAATCAACTCAGCTCGACGAATTGAGCAAATGTCTGTATGTGCGTGTGTGTGTGTGTGTTTTTTTTTTTTTTTTTTTTTTTTTTTTTATTCTAGGAGTCCAAAAATCTTCTAAAGACGCTGTGTGGGATTCGAATGTGCGCCTACCCACTAAAAACACTCTCCTAGTTCACCTCCACCTTAAATTCCCCTCCGGTACCACCATGCAGTATTTCTTCGGAGGGGAGGCGTTATGTGCCTTGTGCACCATCACCAATTTGTTATCCTAGTCTTCTTCATGCTATGCGCACCGCTTCGTTAGTATGCTGTTAATATTCTAGTATCGCCACTAAGCGACATACATGCTATGCTATGTGCGTGTGTGTGTATGTGTGTGTGTGTGTGTGTGTGTGTGTGTGTGTGTGTGTGTGTGTGTGTGTGTGTGTGTGTGTGTGTGTGTGTGTGTGTGTGTGTGTGTGTGTGTGTATGTGTGTGTGTATGTATGTTACAAAAAAATGTCACTCACGGTTCTCAGCCGTCTGTTGACCGATTTGAGTTCTCTTGGAAGCAAATGAAAGCTACTACATCCTAGTAGAACGCTATTGAATTTTATTTTGATTGGACGTTTGGTTACCGAGATATCTTTCAAAGAGTGCTAGGTTGTAGTACAACTTAATTATTTTAGATATTTTTGACAAAGTGTATCACCATAAATTTCTCAGCCGTCTATCAACCGATTTGGGTTCTTAAGGCCCCAAACGAAAGCTACTACATCCTAGTAGAACGCTATTGATTTTTTTTTTATTGGACGTTCGGTTACCGAGATATCTTTCAAAGAGTGCTAGGGAGTAGTACAACTTAATTATTTTAGATATTTTTGACAAAGTGTATCACCATAAATTTCTCAGCCGTCTATCAACCGATTCGGGTTCTTAAGGCCCAAAACGAAAGCTACTGCACCCTAGAAGAACGCTTTTGAATTTCATTCCGATTGGACATTTTGTAACCGAGATATCTTTCGGGGAGTACTTTGGAGTAATACAACTTAACTTTTTAAGAGATCTTTGACAAAATGCTTCATAATAAATGAATCAGCCGTGTGTCAATCGATTTGAGTTCTCTCAGCATCAAATGAAAGCTACAGCATCCAAGTAGTATGCTATTAAATTTCATGCCGTTTGGACATTTTGTTTCCGAGATATCTTTCCACGAGTACTAAGGAGTAATGAAATTTACGCTTTTGAGAGATTTTTGATAAAATGTATCATAATACATTTCTCAGCCGTCTGTCAACAGATTTTTTACCCTTCTTACACCCATAAGAAGGGTATAAATATCGCTCGAAAAACCGACTTTCGATCCGAGGCCCGGAGGGCCGAGTCTCATATACCAATGAACTCAGCTCGACGAACTGAGCAAATGTCTGTATGTGTATGTGTGTATGTGTGTGTGTGTATGTGCGTTACAAAAAAAAAGTCACGCACGTTTCTCAGCCGTCTGTCAACCGATTTGAGTTCTCTTGGAAGCAAATGAAAGCTACTACATCCTAGTAGAACGCTATTGAATTTTTTTTCGATTGGACGTTTGGTTACCGAGATATCTCTCGAAGAGTACTTATGAGTCATGCATCTAAACTTTTTACGATTTTTGACCAAGTGTATCATAATAAATATTTCAGCCGTTTGTCAATCGATTTGGGTTCTCTTGGGACCAAATGAAAGCTACAGCATCCTAGTAGATCGCCCAGAAATTTTATTCCGATTGGACGTTACCGAGATATCTTTCGAAGAGTACTTTGAAGTAATATAGGTTAGCTTTTTGAGAGATTTTTGACATTTAGCATATTGATAAATATCTCAGCCGTTTGTCAACCGATTTGAGTTCTCTTGGCAGCAAATGACAGCTACAACATCGTAGTAGAACGCTCTGAAATTTTATTTCGATTGGACATTTGGTTACCGAGATATCTTTCGAAGAGTACTTAGGAGTTATACAACTAAACTTTTTGAGATTTTTAACAAAGTGTATCATACTAAATATCTCAGCCGTGTGTCAATCGATTTGGGTTCTTTTGGCACCAAATGAAAGCTACAACATCCCAGTAGATCGCTCATAAATTTTATTAGAATTGGACATTTGGTTACAGAGATATCTTTCGAAGAGTACTTAAGATTTATTCAACTAAACTTTTTGAGATTTTTCACCAAGTGTATCATAATAATATCTCAACCGTCTGTCAACCGATTTCGGTTCTCCTGGCATCAAATGAAAGCTATAACATCCTAGTAGTACCCTATACAATTTTATTAGGATTGGACATTTGGTTATCGAGATATCTTTCAAAAAGTACTTGGGAGTAATACAGGTTAACCTTTTGAGAGATTTTTGACCAAGTGTATCATAATAAATATCTCAGCCGTCTGTCAACCGATTTGGGTTCTCTTAGCACCAAATGAAAGCTACAGTATCCTTGTAAAAGGCCCTGTAATTTTTTTTCGATTGGACATTTGGTTACTGAGTTATCTTTCGAAGAGTTTTTCAAAAAATTCCTTTTTTAATTATTATATTCGTTTGTTATCTTGCATGAGCTTTTGACCAGTCTATGGGAAATTAATGTTCAATCAATAATGCTGACCTCACATAAAATGTATGTAGTTATTGTTTTCAATAAAATTATAAATAACAAATTACAAATAAACAGGAATTCTATGAAAACTAACAATATGTTAAATGAAAGTTTTGAATTTATATATTCTGGGAAAAATGCGAGAACTGGACAGCCAAAATAACTAGCTAATTCCAAAACTGATTAGCATAGTAGATATATTATTATTGTCCTTTTTACACCATAACCATGAATACCAAGTACTTCAGAGCTAATTTAATCGACTGATTAAGAGATATTAGACAAACTGTATCTCGTTGATTTTGTTATCCATTTGTTAATCGATTCAAGATCTTTTGGCAGTTAACAAAAGATACAATATTCCAGAATATGTAAGCTATTTTTTTTAAATTTCACACGAGATTCTAGAAGATGTCTGGCATTTCTGGTAGTTTAGTCCATAGTCCATGATGCTATTTTGGAAACCAATCCACTAGATGCCAAATCCACAATATTTTCTAGAACTTTTGGTCCATCACACAAAATAAATATGTTAAATACAAATAAGACAACAATCGTTTTAATAAGTGTAAGAAGGGTTCTGTTCACCATAGGTGGATTAAATCGGGTTTTTATGATCATATTTGGTTACACAAGTTAGTTATACATGAAAATGCAATTGCATCAAATACATAAAAGCTACTATCTCTTTGTAATATTTGAGCTTAATAAACAGTAGCAAAAATATCACGGAATGTATGTAAGAAAAGCCTTTTTTATGACCAAATCTGGTTTCCCAAGTTAGCTCTACATGAAAATGCAATTGCATCAAATACATAAAAGCTACTATCTCTTTGTAATATTTGAGCTTAATAAACAGTAGCAAAAATATCACGGAATGTATGTAGGAAAAGCCTTTTTACCCTTCTTACACCCATAAGAAGGGTATAAATATCGCTCGAAAAACCGACTTTTGATCCGAGGCCCGGAGGGCCGAGTCTCATATACCAATGAACTCAGCTCGACGAACTGAGCAAATGTCTGTATGTGTGTGTGTGTGTATGTGTCTATGTGTGTGTGTGTGTATGTGCGTTACAAAAAAAAGTCACGCACGTTTCTCAGCCGTCTGTCAACCGATTTGAGTTCTCTTGGAAGCAAATGAAAGCTACTACATCCTAGTAGAACGCTATTGAAATGAAAGCTACAGCATCCTAGTAGATCGCCCACAAATTTTATTTTGATTGGACATTTGGTTACAGAGATATCTTACGAAGAGTACCTACGATTTGCACAACAAAACCTTTTGAGATTTTTGACTAAGTGTATCATAATAAATATTCTGGCCGTCTGTCAACCGATTTCGGTTATCCTGGCAACCTGAAAGCTACAACATTCTAGTAGTAGAACCCTATACAATTTTATTAGGATTGGACATTTGGTTACCGAGATATCTTTCAAAGAGTACTTGGGAGCAGACTTGTCCGCACTGAACGCATGAAAATTCTGCTCTTTTGATTTACACCTCCAAAACCATCGTATTTATGCAATCTTCCTATCTTACCCGATAAAAGGATGTTAGGATTACCTAAATGTCATTTAGAACTGTCAAAAAACCGCACCCCAGAGCCACACTGTGCACGCAAAGAGAATTTCACCCGGGTGAATTCACCCCAGTGAATTTCTCTTTGCGCGCTCAGTGCGGCACTGCGGTGCGATTTTTTGACAGTTGGAAATGTCATTTAGGATATTCAAACATTCTTCTATCAGGTAGGATAAGAAGATTACATAAATACGATGGTTTTGGTGGTGTAAATCAAAAGAGCAGAATTTTCATGCTCTCAGTGTGGACAAGCCTGCTTGGGAGTAAGGTTAACTTTTTGAGAGATTTTTGACCAAGAGTACAATAATAAATATCTCAGCTGTCTGTCAACCGATTTGGGTTCTCTAGGCACCAAATGAAAGCTACAATATCCTTGTATGTATAAGGCCCTGAAATTTTATTTCGATTTGACATTTGATTACTGAGATACCTTACGAAGAGTATTTCAATAAATTTTTTTTATTAATCTATTCACTTACTTGTTATCTTGCATTAGTTTTTGATTTTTGTAAAATGTATTCTCCTTGGTTAGTCCCAAGCAGCATTGGTTCCTTGTGTGAGTGTAGCTGATCTGGCGATACTGTTTTTTTTTGTCTGTATTAACGAGATGTTTAACCCTAGGCTAGTTCATCTCGGAACCCACGTTTCACTTCCCTTCCGAAGGAAGAACCCACATTTTCGTGAGTATGTCGGGAGTGGGATTCGATCCCAGGTCCTCGGCGTGATAGTCAAGTGATCTAACCACTACACCAGGTCCGCTCCACATGGCGATACTGGAGTAGCAACTGCGGGCGGTCAATCATGCTCAAGCTCAAGCAATGTAATACACGCAGAGGTCGGTCCACTCAATAATGAGCAAGATCTACTCAAATTTATATTCATCCCATGGCACTCCTAAAGTGATCCTAAAGTAATCCTAATAATCCCAAGCCTTACTCATTTTTGAGCAAATGCTTCAAAGCCAAAGCTGCGTGAGTAAGCTTTACACATTGAAGCGTTTCGTCACCATTCCGGAAGAATGAGTAACCGTTACACATAAATGCGTATGCTTCGCTTGCTCTGAAAATGTGTGATAGCTACTCATTTTGATGAAATTGATTTTTTTATTGTTGTTTGAATAAAAAAACAGTAATTTCAGTTAATTAAAATTTTAATTCACCTTATTAAAATTATATTATGTTTCCAGTTCAAAACCGAATTAGCGACATTTTTTCTTTTACTTGCGCTGCTTTTGCCTTGCGTTAAACACAATGTCGGAAGTGGGGCGCTGTATTGTACACCTGGTATTCTATACAGCGCCCCACTTCCGACATAGTGTATAACGCAAGGCAAAAGCAGCGGAAGTAAAAGAAAAAATGTCGCTAATTCGGTTTTGAACTGGAAACACAATAAGAAAATTCCGGTAAAAATTCTGACGTCGCGGTTCCGCATCGAGGATTGTGTAGCTGATGACTTGATTTATCTATCATTTGAGTGTTCCAGCGATGCAGTTTTTCACCTAAATCAAATAAAAACTAAATTTAGCAACTTAATTTACTTGATTTTTAATTTATTACTTACTTTTTGGGATCATCCTTGTGATCATTGTAGACAATAATTATGTGTTGTGCTCGATTAGAAACTTCTTTTTTTTTTGTTTTGTTTGAAACTGACGAACGCTCGCTTTTTAAAGCGTTTGTCAACAGAAATCGAGTGCACAAAAATGTGTAACTGGCCATCAGCTCACGGCGTGAGTAAGACGTACACATAATTTTCACACATTCTCCCGGATTTGCAGCGATGCTTCACAGTGAGTAACTGTTACTCATGCGATGTGCGGAGCAGTTTAAGCGTGTATAATCATTTAAAATCTGGTTCAAATTATCCCATAGCGAATTCAGGGTCCGGGTAGATCGTATTCTTTTATAAGAGAATACCATGTTAAATTAGAGACAATAGTGGATTCCCTTAGATTTAACCAATAGTGGTCCCCCAGATTTGTTTACATTTACAAACTTGTTAATTGAATAATTATGTATTGCTTTCCAACGTAATTGCTATTACTGGCTAGGAACATGAGCCATCGTCTCCGGGTGAAGTTCACCGGTAGAACAGATTTGAGCAGGAAATTCAAGAAAAATATAAGAGGGTCCACTATTTGCTGAAATAATCCTATACCGTGTGATAGGTACGAAAACACTCTTTTGGGATTAAGGAAGTAAAGGGAACTTTCTTCACGAAAAGTTCCTGGACGGACCGGGAATCAAACCCGTCACCCTAAGCAAGGTCATGTTGAAAGCCCGTGCGCTTACCCCATCGGCTATTATGGATGGGCCGTATAATCTTATCCCTGAGTCGAAGAACAAATGTTAGATTCGTGTTACTTTCATTTTATATTTGCAATATTCAATTCCGAACACAGTGATGTACAATAATTAGATATGCCTTCTAACAATGGCATAAGAGCGCGAAGTCAAAATAAAAGAAAACCCTTTCAAAAACTCAACTCTTCATAGTAGTACAAGTGTATTGCGCAGCAATCAGCACTTTAGAAACAAAAGTGCTCATCAATCACACCGTTACCTCGTCATCCTCTGGCCCATCCTGGGCGTCCTCAGATTCCTCCTCCATCTGCAGCTCGTGTACATTCTGTTTGGACATATTGAGCTCCTGGCCGATCCGAGACAGATCCCGGATAATCTCCCTCATCACGCCCTTGTTGATGTTCCGGGCCATCTGATACAACAGGAACCAATACCCGATATTGGACTCCCGGACCACGCGCTTCAACCGATGGTAGCTGATGGGGTTCAACAAGCTGAACAGCACCCGGAATCGAACGCTTTGGCAGCAAAGCTGGAGCAACCGATAGCACAGCTGCGCTCCGGACACAATGGCCAACAGGATAAACCAGAGCCACAGGAAAGCGAAAATCTTCTCGTTGACGATGTTTTGCGGTAGAAGGCACAGGGCGTCCAAGTTCTGTTTCGTTCCACTCGGTCCAATGTAGCTGAAATCGCATTTGGCCAACTTCGGGAACACCAGCGAGTTGTACGATGTCCAAGCGTTCATGTCCAGCGAGAGCAGCGCCTGGATAGCCGGTTGGTAACTGGTCCAGAATCCGCCGAACAGGAAGTTCATCAAGCACATATTCAGCACGACGACCAGGAAGTTGAGAATCTCGCAGCCGACGAACAGTAGCGCATATCGGTTGTGGCCCTTGCGGCTCTCTTGGGTCAGATAAAGAAGAGTCTTGGCTTTGCGCCTTGGGTTCCACGAATCCGGGGACAAAATTGAATCTGAAAGTGCAGTGATATCGTCATTAACGGATATTAGAATGATCATAAACAAGTCGGAAGTCAGGTATAATAATTGATTACACACAATCAATGTTCATCAAATCTACCATGTAAAACTTAACAAAAATGAAACTGATACGTTTAGCATAAGGAGGTTTGACATTGGCATAAGACGTTTGGCATAAAGAAAATGTTACACATATTTTCATCCGGGAGAATTCTGCCTTCCACAGTTGTTAAATGAGTAGACAATGGACATTCGCGACAAGAAACCTTCAATAACAACTGAGAAAGATCTCGTGACTTACCCAGATTGTTGCACAACGTCTGTAGGCGACCGCCCTCGCAAAACCGCCACAAGTGTTTGGGGAATGAGAATAAAAAAGCCTGAATCGCCAACAGAAACGGGACCCACTGGTAATACTTTTGGTAGAAGCGTTCCTCCTTCGGAATGTGTCCCATTTTCGTCCCGATTTCGATGATGTCCCAGCTGGCATCCACTGGAAAGAACGAGGCATCGTATCAACATAACCCTCATTCCATTCATCCATTCCTCGGTCTACTCACCGAACTTCGGATCCCGGCTGATGTAGGTTCCGAGCGTCCAGCAGAAGCTGTGCAAGCTTGGTCGCACGGTGGGTGCGGCCGAGCTGATGCATTCGATCGGTTCACCGAAATAGGCCCGGGCCGACAGCAGGATTGTGAAGAAGACCAACATGTAGACGGTGATCCGGCTATGGAGGCGCCAAACCGTGTTGGTCGAATCGAACGACTTTGGCACGAGGATATCCCGCAAAGGCTTCGTTATTTCGATCATGTCGGACGGATATTTTGAGTGGTAGTTCGGTATTTGTTTTAAAATTTCACGGAATTTCACTTAAAAAGGAAAAATTTCCAGTTTTACATACTCAACTTGCCGCCACCACCGCCGAATGAATGAGCAAAGATGGAGAACCGAATCGGTTTTTTGAACTGGGTCAAAGTAGAGATGTCGTTGATCACTGAGCATAATATCGAATCGATCAACTCGATAATATCGATTTAATTTTGATTTTTCCTCCGTGTACGATTGTACTTTCAGTCACAGGGTTGGGCAGCGCCGCTTCTCGATTATATTTTCAAACACCAAAACGCAGATAGGGCACCATCATCAAGCAAGCAAATTTCGCCCCGGCCGGCGCACACTTGTCAAACGTTTCTGTTTTTGTCGGTTGACCGCGGTCCTAAAAAGTAAATTTCTTTCGTCGGAAAGTCGCGTATTTTTCAGTAATTTTGTGAGAACTTCTAGGGCCAAAATGGGGGACAACAACCTCCTGGCGGCGTACAAACTTATAAACTCGCAGCTGGTGCAAAGCAATCAGAAACTCAAAGAGGAAATCAAGGAAAAGGTGGACTTGATCAACTGCCTGAATGAAGATCTGATGCAGTATCGGATTGAAAACAAAACGCTTCGGGACATGGTACAGAAGCTGTTGGAGCAGTTCAAGATGGTAACGACGATCATGGGATCGGTCCGGGATCAGAGCGAGTCGGTGTTCAATACGGTCTTCAACGAACACGCCCAAAAGGAGCACGAACAACAGACGCGGAGACCGGTGGCCGGATTGTTCTACGAGAAACGACGGGCAGAGCGACCGCCCTATGTGGACGAAGCGGCGATTGAGGAGGCGGAGGACGAGAACCATTCCGAGGGAGACTACGAAACGGCAATCCAGGAGGAAGAAGAAACTGGCGAGGAACTGCTCGGAGAAGAAGAGGAAGAGATGGAAGAGGAATGTACTACGCCATCGAAAAGCCCGCTGGTCAAACGGTTAGGACGAAAGTCCAGGAATCGTAGCTTTGACGAATCGTTCGAAACCATCGACACCAACAGGGTGGTCAAAGCGGTCCGTAAAAGTCAGGAATATATGCAACGGAGGAATTCCCGGGATGGCAGGCCCAGCGACGAGGAAAGTCTGCATGAGAAAAGTGAGCGGAAGATGGAAGAGGATGTCTCCAGTATGACCGTATCGGCACCGGTCATTACTATTGATGCTACTTCTGCTACAAATGAAACGAAAGGTAAGTGGGTCCAGTATCTTTTCGAAATGACAATACATATACCTGTCTGACTTTGGCATATGTATACTCGGGTCTGAGGGGGGCATTTGGCATAAGGTCACTTGGCATACCTAGTACATACTTGACTTGGTTGAAAGTTGATGTTACTGACAGGTTTCATGTTGAAGAACAAATTACAATTACAAAAACCCTAATTAATCCACCTAGCGGCGATGGCGCCTTTCTCGTGCCTTCGAAACCCCATTTCAATAAAACTTAAGAGAAATGTTTATGTCAAATAGCACTTTCATACAATTCTGGAGCTCGATTTGAAAAGGTCGTATGCACATTTGTCGATATAAAATTCGATCAGTTTATTTTAGTTATTGTAACAATAGGGAAGATATTTTGGAGACTTTCAATGATGGAACGGAAAGCCTGTTTTGTGATGATTCTGCTGTATGTATCAACTTTGTTTAATTTCAACGGTTTTTGCTATAAGAAGCGAATCCAACTGATCAAATTTTTAATCGACAAAAGCACATACGACCTTTTCAAATCGAGCTCCAGAATTAACAGAAATCCATTTCATGATACCAGAAATCATATCGTTTATCTGGCTTTCGATGTTTGAGCCTCAAACTCTTAAGAAAAATACGCTATCTTGAATTTGAAGCCGCCATTTCAAGCCTAACTTTACCAAACACCGTATCTAACAAAATCCACGAGCGGAGAAAATCGAAGGGGAAGTTAGCTATTCCCATAGCAACTCATACATTGAGCATTTCAGAAACGTGAAAAATCCGGGTATTTTTTTACAAATCCCCAAAGGTGAATGATACAAGTAGTCCTCAACGAAATTCAGCGCCTCATGTGAAAATCTCTTTTTTGTTTATATATGTTACATACGGTGTTTGGTAAAGTTAGGCTCGATTTAGGATTAAAGATTGCCATCTTGGATGTTCTGGTCGCCATTTTTGGAATCCAGACATCATCCCCATACCAATAATGCATCGTTTCAGGCCCTAAAACTCCACTAAACAGCCGCGATGTTGAATTCGGAGCCGCCATTTTAAATTTTAGATCGCCATTTTGGATATCCTGATCGCCATTTTGGACTCTGGAAGTCTTCCCCATACCAAATATACCAATATTTCCCGTTTTTAGAGCCGAAATTTCATTAAAAAGCCGTTAGAGCTTAAATCTCCATGTAACAGCCGCCATCTTGAAACTGAAGCCGCCATCTTGAATTTTAGATCGCCATCTTGTACATTCTGGTCGACATTTTTTGACTCCGGACATCTTCCATGGTTTTAGAGCCTTAAACTTCTTTAAACAGAAGCCATCTTGAATTTGATGCCACCATCTTGGATTTCAGACCGCCATCTTGGATATTCTAGTCGCCATTTTAGGAGTCCAGAAATCTTCCCCATATTAAATATTCCCATATAGCATGCTTTAAGAGCCTAAATCTCTAGTAAACAGCCGCGATCTTGAATTTTGAGCCGCCACCTTGAACATTTGGCTACCATCTTTAATTTTGGGCCGACATCGTGGAACTTCTGGTCTCCAGTGTTGATTTCCGCACAAAACTCGTCAACCATGCTAAAGGTTACAAAAATGGCCGCAGTTTGATTTATCGCATGATGGGCTAGTTCAGTTTTATATACGGCCAGTTCTACCGGTGCTGGTCCGGATCACTGAAATGGCCATAACTCCGGAACGCCTTGGCCGATCTGGACCATTTAGGATAGCAAACAATTCCGGTTCGATTCAAGCTGTAATCCGAAAAATCGGCCAATGGGAAGTGACTTAAAAGTGTGTGAATTTATTTTGCGCACATACATACACACATACAGACATAATCTCAATTCGTTGGTCTGAGTTGATTGGTATATGCGACTTGAGCCACCGAGCCTTTTTTCGAAAAATCGTTTTTTGAGTGAACATATAGTTTTTTTAGTACACTAAGTGTGCGAGAAAGGCAAAACACTACTTTCGAGCTTTTTTGCTTTAGCTATCTTACTAAACCAATAGATTCCAAGATCTTTTTGATAGCAAATTTGATAATCTTTCAAATGCGATAAGTTTGACCATTTTCAAGTTATAGCCAGCTTGAGACAAGCAAAGTCAAAAGCATGTAATGTTCAATTACTACGTAACGGTTGAGATTTGACCATATGCGTAAAACATTTTTTTCACCGCTCGGAACCTGTTTGCTTGCTAACGTTCATAAGATTATCAAAAAATCCTAGCCTTGCTGTGTCGCAGACATAGGTGCAGTTCAATTTTATATTTAGCCGCTTTCGGAGGGACACCCGGAACCGGTTACGGCACTACCGGCTGTCCCTAATGTGGTCCTAACCTATTTTTTTTATAACCAGTCATTAGGTTATCAGAAAAGCCGTTATTTGTTGTATCGCATGCATGAGTTTGGTACTCTTTTATGTTTGGCCACATACGTCGAGACCCCTGGAACCGGTTCCGGACAACTACCGGTTCAGATGCGGTCTGATTTTTTTTTTCTTTTTTTATTCTGGGATTTTCTGCCGTAGGCAGGTTCATCCCGGCTATGTGGTCTGATACTGTTTTCCTGCCAACCGTTCATCGGATTATCGAAAAAGCCGCTGTTTGATGTGTCGCTTGCATGAGTTATGGCCACTTCCGGCCACTTCCGGCGGGACACCCAGAACCGGTTCCGGAACACTACCGGTTCAGATATGGTCTGAGACTATTTTCCTGCACGCAGAAAAAAGTCGCATATTTGAATCAAATGCATAACCACTTTGATTCAAATTCAAAACTTTTTTCAAATCAAAGCAAATGAATATTTGATTCTAATACTAAACGACTTTGATTCAAAAAAAAAAGTTTTAGAAGCAAAGTCGTTGTGTCTTTGATTTAAAAAAATAAGTACTTTGAAATAAATATACCATTTTGCACAAGTGTATCGACCGCCATTTTGTTTTTATTGTCGCAAAAATGAACTCGCCGGACGAAATAGTTCAAGAAGAGGTCGTAGTCGAAACGCTCGGCACCGACGATCTAGAAACCTTAAATTTGTTAAAAACGTTTGGTTTATCGGATGACACAGTGGGTGTTTTCCTTGGTAAGTACAATAACGTGAAACTAATAACCGTGACATCACCTAATTCCAATCACCATGCAAAATAAATGGCGTAAACGGGAAACGAAAAAAAAAGTTTGGAATTGGAACTAGGTTATGTCATGGAATTTATTTCTAAAATTTTCATCATTCTAGATAACGGCTACACAGTTGATCTGCTCAAGATAATCGAACTCATCCCGCAGCCGTTTCTAGCGGAGAGGACGAAGTGCATCTACGGCATCAACGAATGGAGAAAAGGCCTGGTAAGCATCTGCTGCTGTTCGTAAAATTGTTTTTACTAAGGTAATCCTTCTTGTTTGACAGAATCTTCCTCCACTATCCATTGATTCTTCCGCCGAATCCGCATCTGCCAGTACGCCGCCTCCACCCCCGCCGGCTGTTGCTGATGTAACGAGAGGGAACTGTACAGCAACTTACTTGCTACAGACATCAGCAAAAGGCAGGGCCATCATCGAGAAGTATAAAACTGCAAAGTACTTGACAAGATTCGATAAGCGCGTCATTACACAAATCGTGGTAGACGGCTTCAAGGACCGGTTTTCAAAATTGACGTCCTCCGAACTGCAAAACAGAGCTGTTGAACTGCATTCCCTTTTTCCAAGTGAACCACAAGTAAGTATTTTTTATATGTTGATGATTTGAAGACCAACAATTGAAAAGGCCGCATCAACATTGTGTAAACAAACACGTTGCAGTCGCCTTTTGGGTCCACCCACGCATCTCACCACCATTAACAGAAAGCTTGATGTTTGCGCTTTCTGTTAGTGGTGGTGAGGTGTGTGGGTGGAGTTCAAAAGGCCTCAAGTCGACAGAAACATGTTTGTTTACAACATGTTGATGCGGCCTTTTCAATTGTTGGTCCTGATTTATATTCAACAAGCAGATATTGCTTAACTATTTGACGAGAGTTTTGGATGATCTTTCGTTTTACAGGAAACTTGGTATCAACCTACATGGACGACTGATAACGCAGGTCGAAAAGTTCGACTGAGGAAATTGCCAAAAGGAACACTACGTGACCGCAACATAAATTACAAAGAAGAAAGGCTGGCGGTTCAGGACGCGAGCCAAGTGGGTGCTATAGACACTGAAAGGCCTGGCTCGAGCAACGACCTTACGCAAGCAGATTGTAAGTTTTAACTATATTAGCTCATAATACTGAAACTAACAATAAGCATTTCTTCTAGCAACGGAATACCAATGCACCAAAAAGTGGATAACCCATAATCAGGACGACTGGGAGGAGGTAAAAATAAAGTGGAAGCAGACGACAAAAATAAGACTCATTGAGTTATTTGGCGAAGAAAAACGTAACACCGCTTCGATTTTGTCTGAGTATCCTGTACTAAGACATCACCAAGCATATCAGCTAATCCAAATAGATTTCCAACAACGTTTTCCGGAAAAGGAAAAGCTGCTGTTTGACCGATGGGAAACTTTTGTCGGGAAGGTATTGCCTGTTTTGGAAGCTGAAGTTACTGATACCGCCGGAAAAGCTCTACTAAGTTGCCTGAAGGATGATGACATTTCTGACGGTAGGTTAAATAGAAGTTAACCCTCGAATGTCTACATTTTTAATATTGGAATCGTTTGATGTTTGTACTAATTTACAATAATTGTTTTTTTTTAATAGATGGACGAGGACTCATCACCATCTGGTTGTTGCACCATATCATGCCGAGTCCCATTCTCAGGACACCCGGCAAGCCGCGATGGAAGCCTTCTTTTGTTGAATCCCGGGAAAGCGTAGCGATTTTGGTCAAGGATTTGTCGGAGCTCCAAACTACACTTGCAAAGATATTGAAAACAACACGCGAACGAGGTGTCGAACTAGCTCCATTTATTGTGGCCCACGGAGAAGACCCAAAAAATCCATCGGCGTTTTCCGTATGGAACAACGTTACATCTTACAAGCTACCGAGCTTTCAAAAAGCACTCGACGTTTGCCTGAAAATTTACAAATCATATGGTATTGCTTTTCCCCGCCAATCATTGTCGGTTTGGCACTTGTTGGCAAATCTGATGTTTGATTTTGAGGTCCCTCGTGAACAAATCAACGTGGTGGCATTGTGTTCTTCGCTGCGTACCAGTGTTCAACAACCCAAGCAAGAATCATGATTCGATGTGTAGCGCCTCGGTGTACTTGGAAATCGCAATCAATTCATCGTTTACATAACCATCTAAATAAACACCATGGAAACCTAGATGTATACGAATGCAACATCGGTGATTGTTCCAGGAAATATAACGTCAAACACTCATTTTACCGACATCTTAACAAACATTTTGAGCGAACCAACAATACTGTAAGTGATGGCACAGTAGAGCAGCCATGTAACGAAGATTCTTTTACACGTACCGAAACAACAACAGACAAGACCATTCATCAAGCACCGGTCAATGACGGTCGACAGGCGATGATAACTGAAGATGGCCATGATGACAAATACGACGGGCGCGAGGACGGGCGTTTATCTGATGAGACGACACATACTTCAATATTCACACATAATCTACATATGATCATCAATCAAATGGAAAATGCTTCTTTAAATTTCAATCTTAAATACCTAAGTGCGAACACTCTTCCGAGAAAAGTAGTTTTTGATATACACCAAGATATTCAGAACATGTTCTTGAACCCGCTTCATAGCATAATTGGATTATTGGAGTCTTCAGGATGCATTACGGCAGATGGTAAAACAGTATTTGATGAATTATTCAATAACATGCGTTGCAACGAAACGGAATACAAATTCATTCAGTATCTGAAGAAAAACGATTTATATGCAGAACCGAAAGAGTTTGTACTTAGTAACGAATTACGTCCGGGCATCGTACGAAATGAACAACAAATGAGCAACGACCCCATTACAGGTGAAATATTAATTTTTATAGCTACATGTTAGATACCCTATAATTCTTATTAATTTTCAGCTATTCTTATGCCATTGAAATTTCAACTTCGGAAATACTTGGAATCAGATGGAGTTTTGGATATCATTCTACAAAACTTAACGCCTTCGAGTGACGGATGCATCCGAACCATGATCGATGGTAATCTCTGGAAGCAACGCACGGTGAACTGTGACAAGAAGCTGATTGTGCCTTTGAATGTCTTTTTTGATGATTTTACGACCGGTGATACCGTTTCATCTCACGCGTCAAAAACTTCAATTTGCGGAATTTATTATTATGTTCCCTGCTTGCCTGTACATATTTTGACAAAACTGTCGAACATCCATATAGCAGGCTTTATATTGTCCGAAGACAGAAAGGAATTTGATAACAGTTATCTTTTTCGTAATTTAGTGGACATACTCATCGAATTAGAAGAAGAAGGGTTAGAGATTCACGTTAGAGGAGAAAAACTAGTAGTGCATTTTATGTTAGGATTCATTACTGGTGATAACTTAGGACTTTCTGGTATTTTGGACCTTGTTGAGTCCGCCCGAGCCAATTATTATTGTCGACTATGTAAAAGAAACCGAACTCAGAGAGAAAACGATACAGTCGAGTACGTTGAGACGTTCAGAACTATTAAAAGTTATGAAGAAGATTTAATTTTAGACGACGTGTCGCTTAGTGGCATTAAACGAGATAGCATATTTAATGAGATCCCTTCCTTCCATGTAACTTACAATGTTTACTTTGACCTAATGCATGACCTTTGGGAAGGTGTATGCGTTTACGGACTTGGCCACTATTTTAATTATTTTATAAATGTAAAGAAAATATTTTCACTTGACGAATTGAATTTTAGAAAAAATACGTTTGTGTTCGGAAATCTAAACTCGTCCAATATACCCAGCGATATTAGAGATACAAACATATCAAAAAGTAAAATCAAAATGACTACAAGTGAAATTAAAACGTTAGTAAACTTCCTTCCACTTATTATTGGAATGCTCATACCTGAGAAAGATGAGGTTTGGAACCATTTTTGTCTGTTGCTGCAAATTTGTCACATTCTTATGCTGCGTGAAATTCCAATTGAATATCTGGATAATTTAAAAAAGCTAATACAGGATCATCACTCACAATATTTGACATTGTTTAACGATACACTCAAACCCAAGCACCATAACTTGTTACATTATGCTACATCTATTATGCAATCAGGTGCACCACGACATCAGTGGGCTATGCGAGAGGAAGCAAAACATCGAGACTCAAAACAGTATAGCAGAGCGACTAACAACAAGATAAATTTGTGTAAATCTCTAGCAATCAAGGCGGGATTCAAATTTGCTTCTGATGTATTCTGTAAAAATTTTGTAGTGCCTGAAATAGATCTACGAGAATCTCAAATACTCAACTCACCACTAAGCGATGAACACAAACAGCTATTATGTGCTGATGGCATAGTGATTGGTGACGTCATTCGCTACATAGACAAATTTCAGAAGCACGGAATGGTTTTTAGCAACGATATGTATTTTTATATAATGCAGCATAGTTTGATGAGCATTTTTTGGTTGGAAAAGATAATTTTGGATAATAACGACAAACTCGTTCTGATTTGTTGTAGAATACAGTCCCGTCAATTTATTGATCATTTCCAGTCATTTGAAGTATACAAAACAAATGAAAAGCAAATCATTACCAACATCGAAAAGCTGCAGATGCGTTCAGTCAATTTACATAGAGTAAACGAAAAACTATTATTAAGATTTTGTAATTATGTAAATATAGTAAATATTGTTCCCTAAAAGTCTTATTCATTTTTATTGGATTATTTGCTTTGATTGAATACGATCTCATAACTAATGAGAGAATTTCGACCAATGCTCTCAGTAATTATAAGATCGCAATCAATGAAAGCAGGTAATTCATTTCATACATATTTTTATAGTCTTTTAAAAATATATTACTATCAAAAAATATATTTTTTAAAACAAAAAAAAAAGTATTTGATTCTAAATAATGTGTTTTTTGCTTCAAAAATAAATATTTTTGAAATAAAGTCGTAAAATATTTGTTTCAATGAAATTAAATATTAGAATCAAATATTTTTCACTTTGAATTTACAATCAAGCTAAAGTAACCTAGACTTAAAAACAACAAAATAAATGCTTTGAAGCTAATACTCGCTGTCTTTGATTCAATGAAAATCGCACTTAGGCCGTGGATCAATGGTATTTTATTTTTGATTCAAAGTCGTTTATTTTAGAGTTTAATATATTTTTTTCTGCGTGTGCTTACCGTTCATCAGATCTGGAGCAACATTTGAAAAGGGCATACAAGCATTGGTAAACAATGACTTCACACGTCGCTCCTGAGCTCCCCTCAGCTTATTCACAAAAACTAAGACCGTTATCAGATAGAGCAAACATCGATCTTTCGGATAACGGTGTTGATTTGCGTGGGCGGGCTGCTGTTATGCCCTACGGAGCGTTTTAGAAAAAAGACACAAGACCTCTTGGGCCCTTTTCAAATGTTGCTCCAGAGATAATCGTAAATGCCGTGGTTTGATGGGTCGCATGCATGGGTTTGGTGCATTTTCATGTCTGGCCCCTTTTCAGGGGTACCGGTTCCGGAACACCTAAATGGCCATAACTCCGGAACGGCTGGACCGATCCGAACCATTTTCAATAGGAAACAATGGGACCAGATGCCGCGTCGAATGAGCCGTCGATCGTTAAAATCGGTTGATATTTACTATCTAAAAGTGAGGTGACCTTTTTTGTACACATACACACACACACACATACACACACACACAGACATTATCTCAACACGTCGAGCTGAGTCGATTGGTATATGAAACTTGCCCCTCTGGGGGCTCTATCGAAATTTCATTTTTGGAGTGAACATATAGCCTTTCGGTACACCTTGGTGTACGAGAAAGGCAAAAACATAAAAATTTGGACTTGGTTAAGTTTTTCATGCAAAACATGCAGAACTAGAACCACTAAAAAGATTTTTTTAATAAAATCAATCACTTTTTCATTGTAGGTCAAACAACAATACGGAACGGCGCACATGTTCTTGAAGCCAGCAGTTTCTCCAGCAGTTCCGGAGTTCCAAGTGACCAGAGCACCCAAAGTGAGTTGAACCCGACGACGGATCAGAGTCTCCGGCCGGTGTCGATGAAGCGCATGGCAAGCGATTCCATGCTGACGACCCTAATCGAGCGAGAAGCCAACAAGGAGAATAGCTTCGTCAACAATGACACAATTTCCAACGCCGCTTCTTCCACCCCCGTCGTGAAAAAAGGTCGACGGAAGAAGCCAAAGCCATCCTACCCGCACAGTATTTCCGGTTTGTCCCCGGTGCCGTTCGTGTCCCTGAAGCCCCTGACGAAGCAGAATCTCAGCAAGCACAACATATCATACGAAGGACTCGAACTGACGGCCAATGGCGTCCATAAGAAAATTAAAGCCGAGGACAGTTGTAGCGATCAGAATAGCATAGAATCCAACGAATCCGGAAGACCCCGACGAAAAGCTGCTCCTAAGACGTTGAAGGAACAGAGAATTAATATAAAACTGCGACGGACGTAGTGTACTTTGTTCTTGTTTTTCTTTTATGATAATTTAAAGACTTACACCAGTGACACCTATTAGCAGTCATTGTCATTCATTTGTACACCCTATTATGTAGATTGCAAGTAACAATACAATTTTAGAATTTTCATTTGCTGTTCTTTATTTACGATCACAAAAATCTGGAATGGAGAGGATTGGAGACCTTCCAAGCTGTTCTACATGTGGTAAAGATCCAAGTCCAAACAATCAGTTCTCATTCAATGCGCAATGGACCTACAAGTGATTCCACATTCTCAGTTTATAACGATTTACCTTTTCAATTATAGTTAGGAAACCTATCCGTAATTGATCCCCAAAACATTAAACAAGTTCATAGCAATATTTGATACTTGTACTGCTTCGGCACCTTCGAGATCACCAAGCGTCCATCGTAGCTCAGCGAGGCAAACATCCACGGATCGGCCGTACTCCACTCCACGCAGTACACCGAGTCCTCATG
This sequence comes from Aedes albopictus, assembly GCF_035046485.1. Lineage (NCBI taxonomy): Eukaryota > Metazoa > Arthropoda > Insecta > Diptera > Culicidae > Aedes > Aedes albopictus. The sequence goes on from NC_085137.1 coordinate 427,628,246, forward strand.
TTGGTCAAACGTTTGCAGCAGCCCATCGGCCAGGTGTTCCTTGTCGCTAGAATTTTCACCACTTTCCAACGCTTCCGAACTCACGCTACCAGCACAAGTCAGAAGCACTTTGCCATCGCTGCTACTCGACAGAAGCAGTTGATCGTGATAGGCATTGTACCGTACGTTCCAAATCCAATGGTGATGATCATTCCGGGCAAACACGTGCTCCTTGGTGTTCCGAAAGTCCCAGATCTTCAACACGCCGTCGTCTCCACCCGTTACGATGTGATACTGCTTGTTCGGGTTACAGTCCAAATCACGCACCAGTTGGCTATGGGCGTCCTCGATGGTCCAAGCGCAATGATTCGGCTCCCGAACGTCGTACGACCTAACGCTACAGTCGTACAACGTGATAAATTGATTACCCTGATTGAAATGAGACCAGCGGCCTCCGGAGAACTTCGGCATATGCTTAGCGTTTATTTCTGCCACCAACTTGCTACCAGCTTCCGCCCGATTGAAGAGCAACACTTTTCCATCAATCACCGTGCTCACAACCGCCGCATCCGTCGGATGAAACTCCGTTGTCCGAATTTCGCCTCCATAGCCTTCCGTGTTCAAAATGTCGACGTCAGCAAACTGCAGAAACTCCTGATCACCCGTTGGAGGATCGAACTGATCCGGTAGTCGCAACAACGCAGTCTGCATGGTCGTTTGACTTCCCCGATGAATACTGTAGCATGACGCCAGGACGCGACCATCGTGTGGGCTGGCCGTAAGCTTCCAAACTTCCCCGAGCGGATGGGACAACACCTTTGCCTCCAGGGCGGAACTATCCTCGTTCACGTCGACCACATGCAGCTGATTGTTGGGTTTCAACGACTGGGTAGCCAAAAAGAAACGAACCTGGTCACTTTCCGTCTGCCGGGATGCTAGGGCACGGGCCTTTGTGAGGGAAAAGAATATCTTAGTTTATTATAGAGAAATGCGGAAACGATTTGACAAATTACCTGAAACTCCAGACCGTAAACCAATGAATTCGTTTCATCCATGATTCCAAAGAACAGAAATTTAAAAGTGAGTCACACGGAATGCTAATTTTTGTTTTGATTTGATATATTTAATTAATTTAATTAATTCAACAGAAGAAATTCGTTCTAAACATATTGTAGCCGTCGCTGATAGCTATCGATAGCTATAACAACAATAATTGTAATAATTGTAATAATAATTATTATTATTTTATTATTTTTGTTTACGAAGCTGCAGCTTGGAAAAAAAAAACTTCAGAACAACTGTTGTTGTCAATTGACGACCTCATCCATTTTTACACCGAACGAAATGTCTTTCGACTTAACGAATATCCCAACAGGTCTAATGTACAGTCACTATATACACAGTCTGGCGGACTGTCACTTTCGACCGGAGCCAATCGAGCATGACGTCATAGTGTCCACACCGATAAATGCTACAACGTGACGTCATGCTCGATTGGCTCCGGTCGAAAGTGACAGTCCGCCAGACTGTGTATATAGTGACTGTAGTCTAATGGTCCACTGCACGAATTTATTCTAGCCTGCTTACTCTCACGCGAAATTTGACGTTTAAGCGGTGTCGGCACCGCTCAAACGTCAAATTTCGCGTGAGAGTAAGCAGGCCAGCATAAATTCGTGCAGTGGACCATGTTGAGAAAAGCTGGCATATTCAAACGTGTCTTTAATGGGTTACAGTCAGGGGACCCGCATGCGGCAAGGTAGGCCTACTGCTCATCTTTTGCGAGTGTGTTAGTGTGACTGGCAACGCGACCAGAAGCCTAGTCGAATCCTGCTAGGAAATCGGTTTGTTTTGTCGATGGGGGTGGCCCGCGAAATCGCATTGTGTTGTTTGGGAAGGTCCGCTCGATGCATGTTAGGTAGGCGTAGTTTGTTCGAGTTTGACGTGCCTGCACCCTCCCTGGTTACAGTATATCGAGCATTTATCTATACTATCAGCACAGACAAACAGACATACTACTCAAATTGCAATCATCGCACGATTTAACGGTCATTTTGAAAATAGTGTAGTTCGGACTGTGCTCGCATGTATCATGGTGGCGCTGCTGTGCCTACATCACCTCTCAATTTTGGAGAGAAATGAACGCGACGCCGATCAATGTTTACATAAAATGACTCAATCACGAATCTTCATGTTTTATGAATAGAGCTTGCTGACGTTTATTCACCTTTCTCTTTCAAACCAGGGGAGTAAGCTGGCTGTCAACTGGGAACAAATTGCGCCTACCCTCTATTCAATTTTAGTACCATTAGAAGGACGTAACGGCCAACCAAGAAAATATCTATTTTCGTTCGCAAAATTGATTTTAACACCGTTTTATCATGCTAAAAGCAAGTCAGCATGTGATTCAAGCATAATCCCACACATTTTATTTAGATTATATTGAAAATTTTTATTCCGAAAAAAATCAGTGTTTTGCTTTCGCCATTATGAAATATTTGCCTCTACTCTCGCTTGTTTTTGTTTTCGTTTTGTTTGGAGTGCGGAAATCGGTTGAAAATTGAAAACTCCCAGAGCGGTTCTGGTGCTTTAATATGAGGATAATTTAACACTACAACTCAAGAAATTTCGATAATTACCTAAAAAACTAAGCATCAGCACCGAAAGGAAGGAAAAACGCTAATGTTTTTACTATTGTTGATGTTTATAAACAACTAAACGAAAGATGTTTACAAATTAGAACCAACAGCAGATGGCGCGCAGGTGGGCATGTTTGGGTGGGCGTAGAGGGTAGGATCTACCACCCCTGTTTCAAACATGTAGGCGGAATTAAAGTGTCTCGAGTATACCAAAGTGGCGAATCCTGGTCGTTTTGACAGGTCTCTTGCTCGATTGGAACTATGGGGATGACATTAAATCGACTATTCCAATTTTGACGTTTCTCCTCTTTGTTTTATCCAGGCTCGTTAGGCGGAATAGTCTATTTTATGAGGCTACACTGAACGGCGGCTTGCGGTGAAAATTACTATTCTGATGGTCAATTTAAATGCACAACGCCACTAAATTTGTGCAGACTGAGTTTCGTTTCAATTCAACAGAATTATGTTTTCAATTTTACCATGGACTCGATTTTCAATTAAAAAAAGTTTCTGTTGGCAACCAGATTCGAACCAAGAACCTTGACATCACCAGGCTCGCACGCTACCACTCGGCTATCGAACCGGTTGATGTGAGGAGAAACAAAACGCACACAAGAAGCGTTGGTGGGTCGATGATCATGTTTTGCCATGGTAAATTTAAAAACATTTTTATGCTTGTCATTACTGCAAGCCGCTTTTCAGTGTAGTCAAACGACAGAAGTACGCGCTCTGATGTTTACGTTTTCAATCATCATCCGGTTGATGATGGTTAAGGCTCAAGCATCCATCATCATTTTTCGGAAAATAAAAAGCAGTTTTCTCGCTGCAAATCAAAACAAGGATCATGAAAATATATTCACTGCATTATATTCCTCATGTGGAGTACAGTGAATATATTCTCATAGCAAAAACTTTTGTTTTGAACGAAAAAACTGCTTTCAAATGTTTGATGATGACGATGATTTCAATGACGAAAAGTTCAACGTTAATGACTGCGCGCAAGTCAAGCGTAGTTTTTGAAACTGGCTAAAACCATAATTCAACACCAACATTTCAAAAGGGCGTATTGCGGAGATTCCACCTGTTTAGACTCCTGCGCGAAAATTAGTTGCGTGGATTTTTCTTGCGTGGGCCCACAGATATCAAACCAGACCGCGTCCTGGTGAATATTTTATGCCGTGATGTTAAATAGGTATACATTTGGTGATAGCTTTGCATTGTAAACAAACATTTATAACGCACCTACGCTGAAAATGAGCCTAATCATTTACTTGCGTCGGAATCTATAAATCTTCACAACGGGCAATAACTGCTTTTGGAATCATCACCTTATTTTAAAGCTGTGGATCATGTGTTATGATTTCCATGTTTTTCACAACAAGTAGGTACCAGATGGGAAAAACTCTCCTCTTTCCGACAACTACGGTGGTTTGAGTGTAAGGGAGGCAGTACGACCTACAGCTTTGAAAGAAGGTATTACTTTCAAATGCAGTTACGCCCTTTTGAAATGTTGGTGCCGAATTAGAAATTTTTATTTAATTTTTTTCGCAAGTTAACGAGTCAATCGCAACGAAAAAAATACCTGAATAATTATCGAGTTTTATATTGCTTCTACGACAGCTTTTGAGCCTATTTTGGCTCAAATTTCTCATATCTCAAATTTATCGAACAAGTACTATTTCAAAAATTACACGATATTCCAGCAAAACAAACGTGCGTGGAATTCTGTCAGTTGACGCCGCTGCTGCGATCAGCTGTTCTGAAACGTCTCGTAAAATGGCTTATAGGATTTGTTGTCATCAGGAAAGGTTTCCCGATGAAAACAAATCCTATCCCGCCTGCAAGCTTGAAAGAGAGAGGTGAATAAACGTCAGCAAGCTCTATGGATGGCGCCACGGGGGAGTCGTCACCGGCTAAATTGTTACATCGAGCCGAGGGAAACAACACCTGCGAATGAATGCTTCGGATTGAGCATTATAGAGGGTGCTAGTGAGATGCCAAACGATGATTTTGAAGCAATTTTCTTCTAAGTAATATGTCTGTTTGTCTGTGCTATCAGGAGAGCAATGACGAGCTTTCAAAGAATATGGGAATATTTATTGAATTTGTACCTTGTAAGAGCACAGTCTCACTCAAGGACTGTGCAGGAGAAAATAAGATAAAATCACGGTGCACAACAAAATAAGATATTTATTTGATCTACATCAACAGGCTTACTAGAGCCCCAATGATGGTTTAAAAATAATAATAATAATTTTGATAACAATAATATTAGAAAACAAATTCAAAGGTCAAACACAAACAAGTTGGAACATAATAGCGCAGTCAAGGTATTGAAACTTAAACTAAGGTACATAACAATGAATTCGTCAGTTATTTCTGTTGCTAAAAAAAGACAAAAAACTACGACGTAGTGCGTTGCGTGTCAAGTGGAAGTCGAAGAATGACGCCACCCTATTGAAAACGCGCATCAAGCCCCCAAAAGCTCCATGTAGTCCATAGTTAGTTCGTCGAAGTGGTAGTCTCAGCATGATGCTATTGCGGAGTGATCGCGGCTGGACATTTACGTCGATTTGTTCCAGCAACGCTCCGCAATCTATTCGTCCCTGTAACGTATCAGCGATCGTCAATGCTCTGGCGGCATCCCTCCTTGTACGCAGTAGATCTAGATCGATCAGTTGGCATCTGCTCTCGTAACTGGGTAATCGGAACGGGTCTCTCCAAGGCAGCCGTCGTAATGCAAACCGGAGAAAGCGTCGCTGGACAGATTCAATCCTCTCGACGCCATTGTTGTACCCGGGACTCCAAACTGTAGAGCAGTACTCTAACGTAGAGCGCACGAGGGAGCAGTACAACGATTTCAGGCAATAGACATCAGAAAAGTTTTTGGCTATTCTGAAGATGAACCCTAGGGTCTTGGACGATTTTTCTACAATGTACGAGATATGTTGCCTAAATGTCAACGTCGAATCCAAAATGACTCCCAAGTCCTTGACATGGTGCACACGTTCGAGAGCTGTGCCTAGCATGCTGTATACGAAGATAATCGGCTGCTTCTTTCGTGAGAACGTAATAATAGAGCACTTCGTTGGATTTACAATCATTCGGTTCAATGAGCACCAGTTAGCAAAACGCGTGACCTGCTGTTGCAAGAAGACGCAATCATCAGTTGAGTGAATCCGAAGAAAGATCTTCATGTCATCGGCATACGACAACCGAGGGCCTTCAATCACGAAATTGACGTCGTTGAAATAGAGCAGGAAGATTAATGGACCAAGATGACTTCCTTGTGGTATGCCGGAGGTAGCGTTAAAGCAGTTCGATTTGCAGTCACCTATGGTCACAATCAGCTGACGGTCGGTTAGATATGAGCGGAACCAAGCTAGGAGACTCCCGCCAATGCCGTACCTATCGAGTTTTGCGATCGCAATGGCGTGGTTCAGCTTGTCGAAGGCTGCTGACAAGTCAGTGTAGATAACATCGGTCTGAGCACGTTCGATCATACTCTGAGTGATGTGTGAAGTGAGGCAAAGCAGATTCGTGGAAGTGGAGCGACCAGCAGTGAACCCGTGTTGGTCAGGGCTCAAAACATGCTTGCAATGTGAGAGCAAAGGCTCCATGATGATGAGCTCGAACAGCTTGGAGATGGCAGTCAATGAGGTAATTCCACGATAGTTATCCACGTCACGTTTGCTTCCTTTTTTGTGTACAGGATACATATGAGCGAGTTTCCAGCAGGAAGGGAATACGCCGCTGGAGAGTGACATGCGGTAGAGGCGTTGAAGTGGATCTAGTAAGCAGGAGATGTGTTTTTTTAGGAATGCCGATGGAATGCCGTCCGGTCCAGGATTATTGGATGATTTGAGTTGCGATGCGGCCCTGGAGATCATACCATCGTTGACATGAATGGAACTGAACATTTGGCCATTTGGAGGAACATTTCTAGCGGCGATAGAAACTTCGTCGGCGTTTAAGCTCTCTTCATTGAACACGCTAGCAAATTTCTCGGCAAACAACTGACAAATGTCCCGAGGAGTGGAAGCTGATACTCCATTCAACTGCATTGTTGCGGGAAGTCCGAATTCCTTACGTTGTTGGTTGACATACTTCCAGAAAGATTTCGGATGAGATTTGAATTTGAGCTGAATATCACGCTGGTACCTTGAGAAGCATTGGCGACTGGTTCGCTGGTATTCATGGTTGAGCCTCACGTAGTGGTTTCTCAGAGCAAGCGTGCGGTGTTTGGTGAGCTGTCTCAGGGCTGCTCTCTTAATCGTCTTCATCTTTCGTAGTTCGCTAGTCTGCCAGGGAGACCGAGAAGCTTTGCTTTGTATCCTTTTAGGGACGTGCCTGTCTACGACGTATGCCAGGATATTTGAAAAGGTGAGTGCGGCTGTCTCAACATCGCCCGGGTCGAGAACGTGTTCCCAGTCAATACTTGTCAACACCTCAGCAATGCTACGATGATCGGCCCTCCGGAAGTCGTAAGATACGGAGGCAACGGCATCTTCGAAGTCATGGACAAGCGAATTTTCCACGTTGATAATCAAGGGAGGATGATGAGGAACGTCTTTGACCAGCGCACAGGGTGCAACTGCAGTGTAAGGTGCCTGATCTCGAGTGCTCACGAAACATAGATCCAAGGTTCGTCCATTTTCATTCAACACGTGATTGAATTGAGTGAGCGTAGCTGCGTTATAACTGTCTAAAATGCTTATTGCGCCAGAATGAAGCTGCGAGTGTTCCGAATCGACACAGAGGAAGCCGCTATGCGATGGCCTCCAAGAGATTCCAGCAAGATTGAAGTCGCCCACTACAAGGACATCGTCAGTAGGAAGGGCGGTATCCAGAATGGTGAACACAGACTGGCAGTGAGTTTCGATAAGTTCAGTGTCCCGAACCCTATCAGGAGGTATGTACAGCGAGCATAGAAATAATGTACGGTCGATCATCTTGACGGAGATCCATACTTGCTCCAAGCAGGTCCAGGAGTCGTTGAGGATCGCTTTGGCCTTCAATCCGGAACGAACAGCTACCAGCACGCCACCTCCAAATCTAGATTGAGTTTAAATAAGGGCGAAAGTAACATGAGAGAGTTCTCTTCATCGACACTCTCTTCTGCAAATTAAAGTGACAAGATGCAAATTCAATCAAACTTTTTTACACTTAGACGCTAGATTGCATCGCAATCTTTCGTTTAAGCGTAAAAAAGTTTAATGAAACTTGCTTCTTGTCACTTTAATTTGAAGAAGAGAGTGTCGATGAAGAGAACTCGCTCATGTTACTTTCGCCCTTATTTAAACTCAATCTAGAAATCACGGTGCACAACACGGAGTTGGTCTGGCAAAAGTCTACGCTCCATACAAATTTCAAAATTTTTGTATGGACAAAAGTCTACGAGGGGGGAGGGGGGGGTTCTGAGATGGCCAAAATTTGGTCTACGTGGCATGATATCTTCCGAAAAGCTGACAATTTTTTGATGACGTAATTCAAATCGTTCAAAGGCGATCTAGTACAGTAGACGTTCGATAACTGCAACATGTTTACGTTTCACTTAGCGAACAAAACTCGATAACTCCAACGTCAGATATGCATCAATTGACTTTAAATGAACGAAAAATTCATTCGATTGTTCATTTGGGGCTAACCTAGCGCACCGTTTTGACGGATAGCGGTGCAATAACTGCAAATTTGTTGCACTTACCGGACTTGCAGTTAAAAACATTGCAGTTAAACCGTTTGCACCGACCGAACGTCTACTGTATTAAAATTTGTACAGTAGACGTTCGATAACTGCAACATGTTTACGTTTCAGATGGACTTATCCACCGATGAACCGAATTCATCGCGGTCCGAGAATTTTGACACTAGAGCGGGGTCTGTTCCAATCAGAATCGTCCAATTCTGATTGGAACGGCCCCGCTCTAGTGTCAAAATTCTCGGACCGCGATGAATTTGGTTCATCGGTGGATAAGTCCATAGCGAACAAAATTCGATAACTGCAACGTCAGATAGACGTCAACAACCCATCAATTGACGTTAAATGAACGAAAAATTCATTCGACTGTTCATTTGGGCTAACTTGGCGCACCGTTTAAACGGATAGCGGTGCGATAACTGCAAACTTGTTGCACTTACCAGACTTGCAGTTAAAAAGCATTGCAGTTAAACCGTTTGCACCGACCGAACGTCTACTGTAAATGCGAATGCTTCGCTTGCTCTGAAAATGTGTGATACAGTAGACGTTCGATGATAACTGCAACATGTTTACGTTTCACTTAGCGAACGAAAATCCGATAACTGCAACGCCTGACAGCGTTAACAGACCATCAACTGACGTAAATTGAGCGTGAACTTCATCCGACTGTTCATTTGGGCTAACATGGCGCACCATTCTGACATTTGGCGGTGCGATAACTGCAAATTTGTTGCACTTACCGGTCACTTGCAGTTAAAAAGCATTGCATTTAAACCGTTTGCACCGACCGAACGTCTACTGTAGTTACTCATTTGACTAAATTAATTATTTTTTATGTTTTTAGATGAATAAAATACAATGGTTAGATCGAGGTTATTAAATATAGTAGACGTTCGATAACTGCAACATGTTTACGTTTCAGTTACCGAATGAAATTCGCTAACTGCAACGACTGACAGCCGTCAAACAGTGGTCAATTATTGTTGGACGCAGCCAGAATGCACTCAAAAACATCGCAATACAGCTGTAGTGCATCTGAACAACATCGCAACTCTGTTGACGTTTCGTTTTTGACAGATAGCGGTGCGATAACTGCAAAATTGTTGCACTTAGCGGACTTGCAGTTAAAAAGCATTGCAGTTAAACCGTTTGCACCGAGCGAACGTCTACTGTATTTAATAAACTTACTAAATTATTAGTACAGTAGACCTTCGATAACTGCAACATGTTTACGTTTCACTTAGCGAACAAAATTCGATAACTGCAACGTCAGATAGGCGTCAACAACACATCAATTGACTTTAAATGACAAAAAAAATCATTCGATTGTTCATTTGGGCTAACCTGGCGCACCGTTTTGACGGATAGCGGTGCAATAACTGCAAATTTGCTGCACTTACCGGAATTGCAGTTAAAAAGCATTGCAGTTAAACCGTTTGCACCGACCGAACGTCTACTGTATTAAAATTTGTACAGTAGACGTTCGATAACTGCAACATGTTTACGTTTCAGATAGCGAACCAAATTCGATAACTGCAACGTCAGATAGGCGTCAACAACCCATCAATTATTGACGTTAAATGAACGAAAAATTCATTCGATTGTTCATCTGGTCTAATTTGGCGTACCGTTTTGACAGATAGCGGGCGATAACTGCAAAGTCAAAACGGTGCGCCAAATTAGACCAGATGAACAATCGAATGAATTTTTCGTTCATTTAACGTCAATTATTGATGGGTTGTTGACGCCTATGGACTTATCCACCGATGAACCAAATTCATCGCGGTCCGAGAATTTTGACACTAGAGCGGGGTCTGTTCCAATCAGAATCGTCCAATTCTGATTGGAACGGCCCCGCTCTAGTGTCAAAATTCTCGGACCGCGATGAATTCGGTTCATCAGTGGATAAGTCCATCTGGCGTTGCAGTTATCGAATTTTGTTCGCTAACTGAAACGTAAACATGTTGCATTTATCGATCGTCTACTGTATATTCTGGGGATTGGTTTTCTGGGGAATGTTATAGAATCCTGGTATACCTATAAGGAGTACTTTATAAGCATTCCCCTTACAGGTTCTGTAAGAATTGTAATGGGTCATATAAATGACACTGAATAAATACCGAATCTTAATAGAGTTGAGTAAAGAATATACACTCAGTTATAATGGCCTAGAAATGACAATTATTGCAAAAAAGGAATCGTTCGGTACGCATTAGATCAATCAAAGATGTTGTTTAGAGCACTACCTTTTAGCCAACTAATAAATGATAGGCTTTTATTAATCCTACCGACAAAACATATAATATAGTTGAAAAAGATATTTTATAAGACTCACCTTGCCACAATGCACAAATAGCCACATCTCTTGGTTTAGAACTTGAACTCCTTGTACTTCTTGGTTTGCTTGCTGGTGGTGTCCGTCTGCTGTCGTTTTCGCTTGGATTTTTGTCTCGCCACGTGCTCGGCCAACATGTCAGACAAATCTTCTTTCTGCAGGTGACTCTGCTGTTCGCGCATCTGCTGCTCGTACCGCTGGGCCATCGCCTCGTTGTCCATGTCCAACTCCGAGGGATCAAGGGCCAATTCAACCATACCTTCACGATCCACCGGTGCTCCTCCACGGGCACCACGGGATCCACCAGCAGCGGTCGCCGCAGCCGCTCCAGCCAAGTCGTACACGTGGGTCGATCCCATCATCGAAGCACCGACCCGCTCGGCACGTCTCTCCTGCAGCACCTGATACAGCACCGGAGTCTCGTTGTCCTCCATTTCGCTTTCGATCTTCTTCTTGCGCAGTTCGATGGTGTCCGGAGTCTCCATGCCGGCCGGAACACCACTCGTCAGACCGGACGGGGTGACCAGTCCTTCGGCCGGAGTGATGAGACCGCTTTCATCTGGCGGAGCACCCAGATCCTCGCCGTCCTCTTCCTCTTCTTCGGAGGATTCTTCGGATTCGGATTCCAGCTCACCCCATTGGGTGCGATCGACTTCCTCTTCGCCGAGACCGTTCTGAAAGAGAAAAGCGTTGGAGACAGATTTAGTGGGGTGTAGGGATAGAGAGTAAGAATTTCTAACAAAAACCAACAAACCAACAATTGAAAAGGCCGCAACAACATTGCGTAAACAAACACGTTTCTGTCGACTTAGGGCCTTCTGGGATCCACCCACGCATCTCACCACCATTAACAGAAAGCTTGATGTTTGCGCTTTCTGTTAGTGGTGGTGAGGTGTGTGGGTGGAGTTCAAAAGGCCTAAAGTCGACAGAAACATGTTTGTTCACAAAATGTTGATGCGGCCTTTTCAATTGTTGGTCCAGAAATATAAGGACAACATGTATTGTGTGTCCGCAATTTTTTGTTAGATAACGGTTGTCCGACATTTCGCGGTTTGAACCATTTCGCGGTTTTCTGTTTTGCGGTCTATACATTTTCGCGGTTTACCATTTCACGGTTTACCATTTGGCGGTACATATACCGTTTCGCGGTATTAATCGGTTCCTAATTTTAGTTTATCTCTTAAGCACATTCACACATTGCGAGCAAGTCTTTCAAGATACGCACGCACGCTAACGCATACACATGCATACATACAATCATTAAATAATTCATTGTTTTGCTAGTTCCATGAACTGTTCTTTCTAGTACTAAATACATAAACATACGCTCATACATATATGCATACTTACACGGTTGTACGCCATTTCCCGGAAACCTATTTACCAAAAAGACGTTCCCCCGAAAATAGTGCCATACTATTTTTTTTAATCTACCGTATGTGTCACCGAAGCCCCCTGGTGAAGATAGTACCTCTTCTACAATAACCTTGCAGACCGACTGAGCTGTCTGCATGACAGTGGTGGACAATAGAATAAAGGGAATGGGAAACTGTCAGAGCTTGGCATAGATGAATCTAGAAGGATAAATGCATGTGCAATCAACAAGTAATGTCTTTGAGGTCTAAAATTTGCAAATCATTTTTCATTATTAACATTTACGTACAAACAAAGTGAATTCGAAGGTATTCTAACTAGTGATTAATATATTTTGCCTAAAATAATGCTTCTATTATGCTTAGATACTATATAAAGAATATCCTAATAGTACGGTACAGAGGAGACGGTTAGTTATTGTAATTTTGCCAGTAACAGGTGAGAAATTGTGGAACTTATCAAAAGTGCTTTATTCATGCAATTATCTATAAACCCTTAAGGAACGATTGAATGCAGCAGGCCACAGCAACTAGTGCCGAAGGACGTAGAGAAGACACTATATATGCACTAAACGTAAGATATCTGTATTTCTAAAACTTAACCTAAAACATGCCCTAAACCATAAAACTATATGTGCACAGGAATTTAAAACGGACCTGAACTTCGGACGAATAAAGGCCGCTACGAATTTGGAAGCATCCAACGTCTTTTCTTTGTTACCGTGTCACGCAAGTAACAAATTTTTAAATTCGTTTATCGAAGAACGATGTCGGACTCGGCCAATGCTGCTGCCACTACTGGCAATCAAGGTAAGAGCTTAGCTAATCAGTCTAATGACGCGTATGTAGACCCCCCTCACGAATCCCAAACGTTGAACCCAAATAAAGATACCCTTCTCAAACCCGGTGGGGACAAAAAGGCACCCTCTGTCAAAAGTAGGTCGTCGAAAAGTCGGGAACACAATATCCCTTCCCCGCGGGACAAACAGTCTGAAACGATCGGTCACAGTTGTAAAACGTGTCGTTCCGCGGATCACAGCCGGATGGTGCAGTGCGATGATTGTGATGGTTGGCACCATTACAATTGCGTGGGCGTCGATGATCGTATCGCGAAAAAACAGTGGCGGTGTGTGAAGTGTGAGGATAATCGGAAAGTTCGTCGCAGTTCCAAAACTACGAGGACGGAAGCGCCTAAAAAGAAGGCTACAGGCAAAGCGAAGAAGGAATCCGGGACGAAGCAACCAGATCTACAGGAACAACGGAAGCACCTGGGGGATCAGCCGGCAACGTGTATAAAGGCAGCATCGGTGAAATCGGGAACTTCGCGGAAGTCGTCCAGAGCACAGCTGGAACTGCAACTTCAAAAACTAGATGCTGAGCGAACCCTGCTGGAAGATAAGAAGAAGTTAATAGAGCAGCAGTACAGTGTACTCCAAGAACTCGCCGAACTCGATGAGCAGGTCGAAGGCGCAGAAGACGGTGATGAAGTAGATGGGGCTTCCAAAGTGGAGGATTGGCTGCGTGACGGAGTTAACTCGGACACGGATGACGAGAACACGGACTCAAGCGAAGGTGCAGACGAGGACATCGGGAGTTCATCGGAGGAAGACATCGAAGACGATCCTCAAGAAAACGGATCGAAATTCAATCCGATTCGGCGCTCTACACCAAGAATGGACCCTAGGAGCATGCAGAAAAGTGTTACACGCAGCAACCAGTTAAACTGTAGCCTGAACCGTAATCAACTCGCAGCTCGTCAAGTTGTTGCGAAGGATCTGCCACCTTTCACAGGGAACCCCGAGGAGTGGCCGATTTTTTTCTCCACCTACGAAAGCACGACTCGGATGTGTGGCTACACCAACGACGAAAACATGATTCGGTTGAGAAACTGCTTGAGAGGAGACGCCTTCGCCGCAGTGAGGAGCTTTTTGCTTCATCCGTCAACTGTGGATAGAGCGATAAGTGCCCTAAAACTGCGTTTTGGGCAACCGCGTTTCGTGATTCATTCGCTGAGGGACAAGATAATTGCCATGCCGCCGCTGAAGCCAGATTCAATCAACAGAATGATCGACTTTGCGCTGGCAGTTCAGAATCTTGAAGCAACGATCGATGCGTGCGGACAGAGGGACTTGATGCGAGATACGTCGTTACTGGGCGAGCTGATTGGAAAGCTCCCTGCTTCGATGAAGCTGGAATGGGCAAGGCATACCCGCAGCCTGCGGAAGGTCAACCTGGCGGCCTTCAGCAAGTGGATGTACGATATGGCAGAAGACGCTTGCCTAGTTGCCGAGCCGCGCAGGAATCAAGAAGTACAGCAAAGTCAGGAACCGCGCAAAAAGTCAAAGGCATTCCTGAACACGCACACCGATCAGCCAAGCTGGAAGAAGGAGGATCACCAGGCATCATCAACAAGTATGTCCAGATCTACAGGGACACATAAGAAGGTCTACTCTCAGGCCTGCACCGTCTGCAAAGGAACTTGCGCCACTCTTGCTAATTGTGGAAGGTTCCTAGGGCTGTCTTATGACGGACGGTGGTCTACAATTCGTGAAGCTAGAGTCTGCAGGAAGTGTCTGAAGCAACACAAAGGAGGCTGTGAATCGAAGCAATGTGGCGTGAGCGGATGCACCTACAAGCACCATCCCTTGTTGCATAAGGAGCTGAATGCAGAAACGGCGGCGGTAGTGAAACCACAACGTGAAGAGCAGTCCTGTAACACACATCAGTCGGGGGCAAGTCCCATCCTTTTCCGTTATGTCCCAGTCATAGTGTACGGCTGTGGAATTGTTGTACACTGTTACGCCTTTCTGGATGACGGATCCTCGAAAACGCTCATGGACGAAGAGTTGGCCAAGGAACTGAACCTTTCCGGAGAACGCCATCCACTTTGTCTAAAATGGACTGGTGGTTTGCATAGATCGGAAGACGAGTCACGCAGCGTTCAAATTGACATCTCCGGACTGAAGGGAAAGCGCTTCCGCTTTGAGGACGTTCGTACCGTTACAGAGTTGCAGCTACCCAGTCAAACACTTGATGTTCAACAGCTACAGTCTGAATACTACTACCTGAAGGGTGTTCCCGTAGAATCCTATCGTGATGTCCGGCCGAGACTCCTGATCGGAGTTCAACATGCGCACGCAACGCTGGTGAGGAAGAGTCGCGAAGGAAGACCCGGTCAACCGATCGCTATTAAAACAAACCTTGGCTGGACGATATACGGCGGCGCTCCGGCAGAACAATCTGTTAACATGGTTCATTACACAAATCACGTCTCTTGCTGCGATCACGATACCGAAAAAGCTGATGAAAATCTCGGTCATGCGGTGAAGGAGTACTTTTCACTCGAAAGCCTTGGCGTCACGTCACCAGTCCAGCAGATTCGTTCCCAGGATGATGAGCGTGCTATGAATCTATTGCGGGAGCTTACCCAGTTCAACGGAGAAAGGTACGAATCAGGATTATTGTGGAGACGAGACAGCGAACATTTGCCGAACAATAAGACGATGGCATTGAAACGCTTCAAGCTTCTGGAACGCCGCATGGAGAAGGATGTTGAAGTAGCACGGGTGGTGAAAGAGAAGCTGACAGAATACGTTGAAAAAGGCTACGCGCGTAAGCTAACCAACGAAGAACTGGAAAAGAACCACGAACGTGTCTGGTATTTACCAGTTTTTCCAGTCGTTAATCCCAACAAGCCAGGCAAGGTGAGACTCGTTTGGGACGCGGCTGCTACGACGAATGGGGTATCGCTGAACTCTGCGCTGCTTACCGGACCAGATTTGCTAGAGCCGTTGATCCACGTGCTGTACAGATTCCGTCAGAATCGTTTCGCGATATGTGGTGACATACGTGAAATGTTTCACCAAGTCGCAATTCGCAACGAAGATCAACATAGCCAACGTTTCTTTCTGAAAGATGAGGAAGGTCAAGATGAACCTAGCACCTACGTCATGCAGGTGATGACGTTTGGAGCCTCCTGCTCACCAACGACCGCCCAGTTCGTTAAGAACACGAACGCGGACCGGTTCAGCAAAACGCATCCAGCTGCAGCTACAGCAAT
Organism: Aedes albopictus; assembly: GCF_035046485.1. Lineage (NCBI taxonomy): Eukaryota > Metazoa > Arthropoda > Insecta > Diptera > Culicidae > Aedes > Aedes albopictus. Next base: position 427,644,327 of record NC_085137.1, read on the forward strand.
CGTACGGTGCACCTACGTTGATGACATGTTAACCAGTACGGAAACAGAGCAAGAAGCTATCGAACTCGCGAAATCCGTTTGGTACGTCCATAAAGAAGGAGGATTTGAAATCCGAAATTGGATGTCCAATTCATCGGTAGTTCTGACGGCCCTCCGCGGCGACTTGAATGCTGAGAAGAGTCTCGATTTGTCATCCACTCTTGCAACGGAAAAGGTTCTAGGCATGTGGTGGTGCACGCAAACGGATTCCTTTACGTACAAGATTAACTGGAGCAGGCTTGGAGAAGATTTGCTGACGGGAGAACGCTACCCCACGAAGCGAGAAGTCCTTCGCACCATGATGACAATCTACGATCCACTCGGCTTAATCGCTCACTACCTCATGTTCTTAAAAGTGCTGCTGCAGGAAATCTGGCGAACGGGTATCAGTTGGGACGAGACAGTGAATTCGGAGTGTTTCGAAAAGTGGCAGACGTGGTTAAGGCTTCTTCCGGAAATCGAGAGTCTCCAAATACCACGCTGCTTTCGCCTTCAAACGTCAGCAGGAGAAAATACGGAGATCCAATTACATACCTTTGTTGACGCCGGTGAAAACGGCATGGCCGCCGTTGCGTATCTCCGTTTCGTGGAAGCAGGGACTGTTGAGTGCTCGTTAGTTGCAGCGAAAACGCGTGTAGCGCCGCTTAAATACCTGACCATTCCTAGATTAGAGCTCCAAGCGGCCCTCATTGGCGCAAGGCTCGCGCATTTCATTGTCCAGGGATTGGACCTTACAATCTCTCGATGTGTCTTCTGGTCAGATTCCAGGAACGCGCTCTCGTGGATACGCGCAGATCATCGTAGATATAGTCAATTTGTGGCTGCCCGTGTTAGCGAGATCTTGGATCTAACAAACGTTGCTGACTGGAAATGGGTTCCAACGAAATGGAACGTGGCGGATGAAGGAACCAAATGGCAGCAACGTCCTTCACTCACAGCTGAAAGCAGATGGTACAAAGGGCCTGAATTCCTTTGGCAACGAGAAGAAGAATGGCCTTCTGTTCCCGTCAAGCTTGAAGAGACCACTGAAGAGTTGCGCGCCACCATTCACGTCCACTACGAAACGGCAAAGTCGGAGTTCCCGATAGAGAGATTCCGTGACTGGAGAAAGCTGATACGTACGACGGCACATATTTTCCGGTTCATCGCGAACGCTCAGCCGAAACGGTTTCCTCGGCTAACGTGCGGTATCACAAAAGAGGAAATGCGCAAAGCAGAAACCTTCCACTTTCGGGCTGCGCAACAAGAGTGTTTCCAAGAAGAGTTTGCTGTTCTCCATCGGAACGATAGCAAAGTGGCGATCCCTAAACGAAGCACGCTATACAAGCTGAGCCCCTTCATCGACGGACAAGGTTTGCTGCGCATGGCAGGCAGAACCGCGGCGTGTGAATACCTATCACCGGACACTATTAATCCCATTATTCTACCTCGTGACCATCGGGTAACGCACCTCGTAGTACGAAGTTATCACGACAAGTTTCACCATCAAAATCATGAGTCAGTGATTAACGAAGTACGCCAGAAATTTTGTATAAGTCGACTGCGCCGTGTATACGCAAAAATAAGGTCTCAGTGCCAACGTTGTAAGTTGAGGGATGCACGTCCACGTCCTCCAGCTATGGCAGATCTACCTCCCTGCCGACTGGCCGCCTTTGTCCGACCGTTTACCCACACTGGAGTAGACTATTTTGGTCCCATGGAAGTATGTATTGGGAGAAGGGTTGAGAAGAGGTGGGGGGTCCTACTAACATGTCTCACCATACGCGCAGTCCACATCGAATTAGCTAGCTCATTAACCACTAACTCCTGCATCATGGCACTGCGTAACTTTATTGCCCGGCGTGGAACTCCAGCTGTATTTTACAGCGACAGAGGAACCAACTTCATTGGTTCTGAGCGCGAACTGAAGCAAACTTTGAAGGCAGTAGATCAGAACAAGATGGCACAAGAGTTCGTCAGCTCAACGACATCCTGGAGCTTTAATCCACCGGCTGCCCCTCATATGGGGGGAAGTTGGGAAAGGCTGGTTCAGTCCGTAAAGCGGACCCTGTCGGAGCTCAAACCGTCTCCCCGGCCAAATGATGAGGAATTGCGGAACGCGTTGATAGAAGTCGAAGGTATCCTCAACGCTCGACCTCTGACACATGTACCCATCGAAGACGAAGCAGCTCCTGCGCTTACACCAAACCACTGGCTACTAGGAAGCTCCGATGGAACCAAACCTTGGTCTTTGCTGGAGAATGACTCGATCGCGCTGAGACGTGGCTGGCATCAATCCCAAGTACTCGCCAACCACTTCTGGGAGAGATGGCTACGTGAGTACCTGCCGGAGATAACAAGGCGCAGCAAATGGCACAAGAAGGCCACGCCGATCGAGGAAGGTGATATCGTGCTGATCGTCGATCCGGAACTCCCGAGAAGCTGCTGGCCAAAGGGACGCGTCATAGGTACAGTCAATCGGGACGGGCAGGTACGTAAGGTAACTATTCAAACGATGAAAGGTGTCTACGAGAGACCGGCTGTGAACGTTGCGGTACTTGACGTCAAGGGGCAAGAGAAGTTGGTGAACTCAGAGGCGGAGTTCCCAAACTGGGGGGGACTGTCACCGAAGCCCCCTGGTGAAGATAGTACCTCTTCTACAATAACCTTGCAGACCGACTGAGCTGTCTGCATGACAGTGGTGGACAATAGAATAAAGGGAATGGGAAACTGTCAGAGCTTGGCATAGATGAATCTAGAAGGATAAATGCATGTGCAATCAACAAGTAATGTCTTTGAGGTCTAAAATTTGCAAATCATTTTTCATTATTAACATTTACGTACAAACAAAGTGAATTCGAAGGTATTCTAACTAGTGATTAATATATTTTGCCTAAAATAATGCTTCTATTATGCTTAGATACTATATAAAGAATATCCTAATAGTACGGTACAGAGGAGACGGTTAGTTATTGTAATTTTGCCAGTAACAGGTGAGAAATTGTGGAACTTATCAAAAGTGCTTTATTCATGCAATTATCTATAAACCCTTAAGGAACGATTGAATGCAGCAGGCCACAGCAACTAGTGCCGAAGGACGTAGAGAAGACACTATATATGCACTAAACGTAAGATATCTGTATTTCTAAAACTTAACCTAAAACATGCCCTAAACCATAAAACTATATGTGCACAGGAATTTAAAACGGACCTGAACTTCGGACGAATAAAGGCCGCTACGAATTTGGAAGCATCCAACGTCTTTTCTTTGTTACCGTGTCACGCAAGTAACAGTATGTGTTGTACATAAAATGGTAGATTATTGTATTTAAATAATACAAATTTGGCAGCATTAATATTCAAAGAATATTCTTTGATTGGAAAAAATGCTGAATCATTTGTTGTATAATAGGGTCTGGGACCCTATTCAGTCAATGTTGAACCAATTGACTTGAATTTTCGAAATCAAGTCAATTGGTTTCAAATTGACTGAGTTATAACAGCAAGTGCCCAAAATAGCCTCCCTGCCCAAGTGGTCCCAGGCCCTACATAGGCAGGTCGCAATTTTTGCATTGAAGAAATATTTCACAAATAGTAAATTCCTCCTTCTTTTTACATAGGCTGTTCTTTCGAGTTATCTTTTAAAATAGTTTTCGGCATGAACCTGCCAATGTTTTCATCTAATAATTGCCCTTCTTTTAAACTTAAGCTGTTTGTGTAGTGTAACTACACTGTAAGGATAGTTGTTGGCATTTAACTAGTAATATCATCATAGGATATGTTCCCTTCTTTTATTAATATGTCGTTCTTTTGAGTTTATTGTTAAGCTGCTAACATTTTCATAGAATATTTTCCCTTCTTTTAAACATTTCTGGTTTAGACTGAGACAAGACAAGATAATTCGCATTACGAAAAGATCCTGGGCCGACCGGGAATCGAACCCAGTACCCTCAGTATGGTCTTGTACCCGCGCGTTAACGACTTCGGCTATATGGGACAGCACAGGCATAGACGCACGCACAAATGTACTTACCATTAACTAATAGTTCACGCTTCTTAGTATCATGAACTGTTCTTTATAAACTCACACACAATCTTCTAATACAGGGGATAGACAAAATGATCGGGACAGGCAAAATTTTCACTTTTCAAAAAATGTTCAATTAGCTGTAACTTTTCGAAAAGTGCACCAAATATTTTCAAATTTTTACTGTAAGTTCCTCAACTACAGCGGCCGTTCGCTCTTTGCAAACCCGCTCGTTGCAACGCTTGTTAGTGGCAAGTCTGCTAATTGCAAAAATTGACAAGTTTTTGCAATTAAAAAGCAATAAAGTGTCAAATTCGTGCTGTCAGTTATGCTGTCAGTGCATTTCGATGCACTTCAGTGTCAAAGTGACGTTGCAATTAACGAATGGCATTCGCTCGTTGCAATGTAAACATTTTGCAACGAGCGAACGGCCGCTGTAGCTGTGTATCAGTGGACAAAATTTGGAAAAGATCGGACAATTCTTCACGAAGTTATAAAGATTTTTGAAAAAGGTCAAATTATCCGATAGTCAACTTTGAGCTGCTATATCTCCGGATTCAATGAACCGAATGCAATGAAATTTTGACCATTTATGACTTATATAATGAGCTATGAAAAACCATTGACTTAACTTAATATTCTTAGCACGGAAGAAAATTATAACGATTAGATTATTTTTCCAATAAAACACCAAATTATCAAAAACATCAACATCGTTTCAAAATTCAAGATGCAAATTATAGTTCATTTAGTTTCTCTCTAATTGACTTATATATAAATGCGTTTTGAAGGAAAGTAACAACATAACCACCAATAAATTGAAAAAGTAATGGGATGCATATTAAAAATAGACCAATTTACTAAAAAGTCGTGAAAAAAATAAAATCGCTATAACTTTTTCGCTTGCTAAAAAATTCAAGTTAAGTCAAATGTTTTCCAGAGTTCATTATATAAGTCATGAATGGTCAAAATTTTATTGCAATCGGTTCATTGAATCCGGAGATATAACAGCTCAAAGTTGGCTATCGGATAATTTTATCTTTTTCAAAAATCTTTATAACTTCGTGAAGAATTGTCCGATCTTTTCCAAATTTTGTCCACTGATACACAACTAGTTGCGGAACTTACAGTAAAAATTTGAAAATATTTGGTGCACTTTTCGAAAAGTTACAGCTAATTGAACATGTTTTGAAAAGTGAAAATTTTGCCTGTCCCGATTATTTTGTCTATCCCCTGTAGTTCACCCTTCTTATTTTCATGAACTGTTCTTTCGAGTTAGAGTTCGAGAAAGGCCGAAACACGTGAGGCTGAAATCACAAATGTTTGTGGCTGAATCTCGAAAATATCAAAAGCCTGTAGTTGAAAATTGAAATACATATTGATACGGCTAGTTTTCAATTGATGTCGTTAATACAAAAGGAGTCGCTTACAAAACCGCTCTTGCAGTACTACGCTCATAAGCATAATATCATTCGATTTTTATACGCAGTATACAGTGGTTCCCATGTGACGCATAGTCGTGATAGTATGTCTCAAAAGAATAGACTATGCTAAAAAGAATGAAAAATCTCTTAAGAGAATATTTTCAACAACGTGTGCATTCTAGAATGTTCATCATTTTTTATCTTCAGCCTTTTGTTATTGCAACCTTGAGTAATGCTTACATTGTTACAGCCTTATGTGCATTCAGCACTTCGAGAGCCAGCCTTAAGCTATCAGTACACACTTTTCCAAATGTGCTGATTTTTCCACACGCATAAAGCAGCACTGAAATATCCACTTTATATTTTAGGTGTTAAGTCGATGTTGAAACTGATGTTTGCCTGTTGGTTAAGGGCGGACGGGACGGTCGGGGAAATATCCGCCATTGCTCTGTTGCTACTAAGATGGTAATCTCAGATTCTACTTCATATTTTGCAACAAAAACCTATCACTGTGTATGCTCACTTGCAGTGCATATGCTGATTGTTTTTCAGCATCTTCAGTGTGATAGAACTCGAGATTACCATCTTCAAAATCGCGAGGCAAATTGTTAGAAAGAGAGGCAAGATAGGAAAAATAACACGGCATCCCGTTTCACCTTAATGTTTCCGTTCTTTCGCATACATGCACAGATGCACAAACAAATTCGGGTCGCTCGTAAACCACTTAGACATTTTGGAAGAGGGAGGTCTGGTCAAAGTCCACGCTCCATACAATTTTTGAAATTTTGTATGGTCAAAAGATTACAAGAGAGAGAAGAGGGATCTGAGTTGTTCAAATTTTGGTTTTCGTGGTTTATAAACGACCCCTTACACACAATGATCTAATAGTTTGCCCTTCTTAGTTCCATGAGCAGTTTTTTTCGAATTGGTACAAACCGCGAAATGGCTGACCGCGAAACAATGCAGACCGCCAAGTGGTCCACCGCGAAACGGCATACCGCGAAATGGTATCATCCGCGAAATGTCATACCGCGAAATGGCACACCGCGAAACAGGTTACCGCGAAGTGGTTTACCGCGAAATGTTATACAATCTAGATAACTAAATTTCGACTCACCTCATTCTCGCTGGCACTCATGCCAAACACATCTCCATACAGCGGCTTTCCGTTCTCGTCGACCGGTGGTTTACCCCAACCACCTGCGTGATACCCAAAGGAACATCCTTCCGGAATCGGAGCATTCAAACCGGGAATCCTCAGGTTGGGATAGCTCGGTGGCGGTCCGTAACGCTGCTGGGCAATCAGCCACGGAGGCGGAATCTTGTGACAGGCCGGCCCAATTGGCATACCGAGGGCAACGCGAAGCTCCTCCGACAGATCGCCCGGTTTCTTCTCCTTGAGGCGAGTTTCGAACTCTTTTCCTTCGTAGTACAAATCTCCGTGGATCGTCATCCGGGGCTTGGTCTGCCATTTGAAAAAGGCGTCGTGCAGCTTTTGGTAGTCGATGTCGATTTTGCCCATTTTCGGGCGGGCCCGTTCGCGCATTTTGGCTTTGAGGGTTTTCGATTCGTCCTTTTCCTGCAGGGAAGCGCGCATTTCCATGATTCCGGTTTTCTTGATGAATGCGGGCAGTTCGAAGGGTGGTTTTTCGATACCGCGTTTGCCCTGAAGGTACTTTCTCTTGAAGCACCAATGCCTTGGAACTTGCACCGTGTTCCGGTGAGACTTTAGTTGAATCAGCAGTTTGGGGTCCCGAGCGGTGACATCGTGCATTTCAACCACATCCGGTCGTGCCACCAGTTGCTTCAGTTCGGCCACACTCAAGCGAGTGAGCTTCTTCATTTTGCGCTTGGAAATACGCTCCTTATCGTCTTTTAGCTCATCGTCCATTGCGTCGTCTTCATCATCATCGTCGTCGTCATCCTTCTCGTTCATCTTCTTGGACGCGGCGGCTTTCTCGTTCTCAGCCATTTCCGCCTTGGTCGGTTCTTTAGGCTTTGATTCTAGTTTGAAGATTTCAAAAACCCTGTAAAACTGACGATACATCGGAGCTAGATCCGCAATGGTCACTTTCTCCGGAACGTATTCAATCTCAACGTTGTCCA